>NW_017728997.1:50199213-50212750 GCF_001723915.1 Gavialis gangeticus | reverse complement strand
GGGGGGGGCAGGGGCTGTGGGTTGGGGGTGAGAGGCACCAGCAGGGCTGGGAGGGCAGGGGGCTATGGGTTGGAAGTGAGGGGCACCAGCAGGGCTGGGGGTCAGGAGTGAAGGGTACCGGCAGGGCTGGGGGGAAGAGGGGCTTAGGAGTGAGGGGCAAAGGCAGAGCATGGACGCCCCCCTTCCCACAGCCCAAGGGTCAGTCAGCCTGTCCTCAGCCCAAGGGACAGGCCTTCCACCCTTTAACCATAGCAAGTCATTCAAGACCAAGAAGATGATGGGCATCTCCCTTGCCAGGTAAATATATTTTTATGGCACCTGACGCCACAATGTCTGAAGTTAAAAACAGAGGTCAGATTTCTCCGGGGACAAACCCTTTTATTATGAGATCCTACAAACTCATTGTCCCACTTTAATTAACTGTGAAGTACCTGCAAAGTACCAAAATAACACTTTTTCCCTGGGACAATGGGGATGGCTAAGTCAAGGTAATTGTTATTCAAGCTGCTTGAGTAAATGACTATCCCCAGCTGTTTTGATGTAAATCAAAGTCCAGGACAATCAAAGCCAGGATAAACCCCAGGAAGTGCCACACATTCCTTAACAGATCACACTTTTGAAAGAATCACCCAGATACCGCTGTCAAGAACTGCTGCAGTACAGAAGGAAAATCCCCATGAACCACACACCACTGGTTATAACATTTCACCACCCCTGCAACCTATATGGAAAATCATCAAACAATTGCAACCCATACTAGAAGGAGACTTCGGAGCTGGTGCCATCATGCACCAGCATACATACATACTTCGGAGCTTGTGCCATTGTGCGGGGTTTGGATTCCTTGACCACGACTTGCACTTCCAGGATAAGGCCTTGTTCAGACGAGACGGGCTACATCTCTCTCCAAAAGGTAAGAGTCTCATCTTTTACAGGTTGGCTGATCTCCTACGCCGGGCTTTAAACTAGGTTTGCTGGGGGATGGGGATGTTGCTGACAGGGAGAGGCCAGGAACGTCAAAACTCATGCCAGGTGCTGGAACAGTCCAGGTAAGTACCAAGGGCCCCAATAAGAATCAGAATTGGCAAGTAGCAAGGGCACCCATTGTGGGGTTTAGATGCCTCTATACTAATGCTAGGAGCATGAGGAACAAGCAAGAGGAACTTGCACTCCTGCTTGCAAACAAAGAATTAGACCTGGTTGGGCTAACAGAAACTGGGTGGGATCCTACCCACGATTGGGCAGTGGACATCGAGAGCTATAGGCTGTACAGGCAGGACAGAGTGGGGAAAAAGGGGGGGGCCGTTGCTCTCTATGTTAAGGAACAATATACATCTTCCGTAGTTAAATTGGAACAAGAGGAAGGGCAAATTGAGGCACTATGGGTCAGGTTTCAGGGGGGTCAGGGTGAAAGGGACGTGGTAGTGGGGGTCTACTGCAGACCCCCACACCAGGGGGACGAGTTGGATCTAGAATTCTCAAGACAGCGCTCAGAGGCAGCGCGCTCGAAGGACCTGATAGTCATGGGTGACTTTAACTTCCCAGACATCTGCTAAGAGAAACAGGCAGCCAGGTCTGCCTGTTCACAAAAGTTTCTAACCTCCTTACAGGACCTTCACCTATCGCAGGAGGTACACATTCCCACTAGGGGAAATATCTTACTAGACTTGGTACTGGCCACAAAGGATGACTTGGTGGGGGGTCTGCAGGTGCAAGGTAACCTAGGGGACAGTGACCACCTATTGATAGGTTTCATTATCTGGAGAAAGGTGGGGAAGATAACCAGCAGGGCAGAAGTGCTAGACTTCAGGAAGGCCAACTTCAGCAAGTTCAGAAGGATTAGTTAGGGAGCGACTGACTGGTAAAAGCCTTGGGGACATACGTGCCCAGGAAGGGTGGGCGTTTCTTAAGGGACTAATCCTGCAGGCACAGAAAAGGACCATCCCAGTACACGTAAAAGGGGGTAAAGAAGCAAAGAAACCCTTGTGATGGAGCAGGGAAAATCAGGAGAGCCTGGAGGAAAAAAAAGAGGCCTACAGGCTGTGGAAGCAGGGGGCTGCCACCCAGGAGGAGTACACCTGCTTTGCTCAAGCTTGCAGGGAAACAGCGAGGACAGCCAAAGCCAAAATGGAGCTTAGGCTCGCAGCAAAAGTCAAGGATAACAAAAAGGCATTCTTTAAGTACATAGGAAGCAAAAAGAAGGTGCAGGGTAATTTAGGGCCCCTTCAGGATGAACTAAGACAACTGGTAACAGATAGGATGGCCAAAGCAGAGCTTCTAAGTGATTTCTTTGCATCTGTATTCTTGGACACAAATACAAATATGTATCCCATTGGGACGTTAGGTAAGCCCAGTATAGATACCAGCATACCAACAGTTTGTGCTGACATAGTAAAGGAGCACCTGGAGAGGTTGAACGTATTTAAGTCAACAGGTCCTGATGATCTTCATCCTAGGGTACTTAGGGAATTAGCTGGTGTCATAGCAGAGCGGCTGGCACAACTGTTTGAGCACTCGTGGTGCTCAGAACAGGTCCCAGAGGATTGGAAAAGGGCCAGTGTGGTCCCTATTTTCAAGAAGGGGAGGAAGGAGGAACTGGGTAACTATAGGCCGGTTATTCTCACCTCTATCCTTGGCAAGACCTTTGTTAAGGATCATATTTGTAGGGGACCAGCAGGTAAAATGATGCTAAGAGGCAATCAGCATGGGTTCATAGCAGATCCTGCCTGACTAACCTGGTCTCATTTTATGACCGGGTCACAAAACGCTTGGATGAAGGAATAGAGGTAGATGTGATTTACTTAGATTTCAAGAAGGCCTTTGACACAGTGTCACATCCAGTTCTTATAAATAAACTAAACAGTTGCAATGTAGATTATTACAGAGTCTGGTGGGTAGAAAATTGGCTTAGGGGGATGCACCCAGAGAGTGGTGGTGGATGGGTGGGTTTCTATCTGGAGTAACGTAGGCAGCAGAGTCCCCCAAGGCTCTGTCCTGGGACAGGTACTATTCAATATCTTCATTAGTGACTTGGACAAGGGAGTAGAAAGTACCTTGTCCATGTTTGCTGATCACACCAAACTGTGGGGAAAGGTACACAGACCAGATGGCAGGGAGTGAATCCAGGTTGATTTGGACAGGCTGGGGAAATGGGCTGAACAGAATAGGATGCAGTTTAACAAGGACAAGTGTCATGTGTTGCACCTGGGGAGGAAGAATCATCAACACTCCTACAGCCTGGGAGGGACCATTTTAAGTAGCACAACTACAGAAAGGGATCTCGGAGTCATAGTCGACTGCAAAATGAACGTGAGTCACCAATGTGATGAGGTAATAAGTAAACCTAACTGTACCCTCTCTTGCATACGTAGGGGCACTGCAAACAGGTCTAGGGGGGTGATACTTCCCCTCAGTGCAACACTGGTCAGGCCACTGCTGGAGTACACATCCAGTTTTAGGCACCACACCTCAGAAAGGATGTGAATGGCCTGGAGAGGGTTCAGAGGAGGGCCACTAGTTTGGTTAAAGGCCTACAGAAAAACCCTACGTGGACTGATTGGGAGACCTGAACCTCTTCAGCCTCCACAAGAGGAGGCTGAGAGGTGATCTCATGGCCGCCTACAAACTCATCGGGGGGGGGGACAAGAAATAGGGGATACAATGTTTATCCAGGCACCTGTCAGGGTAAAACAATGGTCACAAACTGGAAGAGAGCAAATTTAGATTAGACATCCGGAAAAAATTCTTTACAGTGAGGGTTGCTAAAATGTGGAATAGGCTACCAAGGGAGGTGGTGCTATGCCCTTCCTTGGAGGTGTTTTAAAGGACAAACACCTGGCTGGGGTCATCTGACCCCAGCACTCTTTCCTGCCCAGGGCAGAGGGGTGGACTCAATGATCTAATAGGTCCCTTCCAACCCTAACAACTATGAAACTACGAGACCCAATTCTTAAAGAGATCTTCCCAGAACAACCCATCCTAGCCTGCAAAAAAGCACCGAACCTCACTAACCTCATCACCAGAAGCAAAATTCCTACAGCCCAAAACACACTATATGGATCCAGACCATGCCATGATAAGAAATGCAGAACCTGCCAACATATCTCTCCCACCCCCACAACAACTACACCGCACAGCAGAACGATCAGCATTCCTGGATCTTACAGCTGCACCTCCAGAAATGTAGTGTATCTCATCCAATGCACCAAATGCCCTGATGGAAAGGATGTAGGAGAAACCAGAACAACAACAAACAACAACTGTGCACCACAATAAACGCACACCAAAAATCTATCAAAGACAAGAATACCCAGTTACCTGTGGGGGCACAGGTCTCACAAGATAACCCCTCTCTCTCCAATCTTTCAGTTGTAATTGAATTTACAAAACACTTTTCACAGGTGAGCTTATGAACGCCACTTCATCAACCTACTGGATACAAAAAAATCACAGACTAAATATAGACATTGGATTTATGACACTTTATGACCTGCCTGACATCTGACTCTCCAGGTATCTCTCCACTATTTATCAGCCACTTTAGTTTTCCCCCCACTCCCAGCCTGTCTGTCATCCACTGACTCCTCAATTTACATCTTCACCGACTGGCTTTCTTGCATGTATACCGGTCTCTGGCTTCTTTACTGTTCATTCTGTCCAGGAAGAGCACACACCAACTGCAGATCCTTCCTCAGCCTGACGAAGGGCATTTCTAACCAAAAGCTTGCAAAGAAGAATTTTTACCATTATTTGAGTTGGTCTAATAAAAGATATCAGATTTATCCTTGTCTGCCAAGCATTCTTCAATGTATTTATTCTCACACCTTCCCTCTGAGCCTAGGAAGTGTTTGCCCTCTTTGTGGACAAGAAACTAAGACACAGGACAGATTATGTGATTTGCCCAAGGTCGGATAGGGTTTCTGAAGGACAGCAAGGAACCCAGTGAGGATCCCCTTATTCTTAGTTCAGTGTCTTCACCAAAAGAACTTCTTTCCCTATCTATCCATCTGTTTTAGCTCCCTAGGCCAGGCACTGGTCCATGGATTTTATGCCATCTTTATGAGACGCCCTTTTCTGAGAGCATTAGGTGAGCCCCTGAAACTGCAGATTCTCATTTGAAGTGCCAAATAAAACCTATTCTAAATGTGCATGAACACCTTCCCCTGCCTCTCCTTCACACAATCAGAGGAGGTGCAGCCTGCTCTGTGTTGAACTACAGCATCCCCCCCAAAGAAAGGAAGCATGCTGGCAGTCAGGCCAGGGGAATGCAATTCTTCAATCTCTAACTGTGCAAACACTAAGACTGCAAAAGCTAATTTTACAGGGTTCCACTCTGCGGACTCTTCTTTGTCCCAGAATTCCTCAGCTCAGGAGATTAGCAGTTTAGAGATGGAGAAAGAGAAGTTATTTTAAAATTCAGCATAAAACTCTCTCAGACTCAATGAGCTAAAAAAAATTGATTGGAAAGGAATCAGTTTGGTGGGGGGTGGAAGGACTCAAATAAATGGAGAAATAATTGAAAGAGCAAGGAGAAGAAAGTGTATATCTGCCACCTGAGAAACCTCAATACTTGCTTTCATTTTTATTCTCGTCTTCATGCCTCTTTGGAGCTTACTTACTATCTTCCCAAAGCCTGTCCTGGTCTCCAAACAACAATCTGGCTTTAACCCCATCTCTGCCTACCTGTCTTTCTTCTTCATCCTAAATCAGAACCAGAGTGAGAATTTGCTCCCTCATTGCTGTCATAAGGATAATTCTCTAGTCTGATAATATAGCTGAGAACTAGAAAACTCAGTGCAGTTTTTCTGAGCCTATCACTGAACCTGCAACAAACAATAGCAGTGCAGAATACTCCATGCACTCCAAGCTTCCATCCATCAACTCTATCAATGTACATATGTACAGGTCTCCACACCCGTCAAATCCAAGAACCTCACCACCTCTAAGATAATTATATTCACAGCATCCCTGTGTGGTAGGAAGGCTCCTATTAGTTCCATTTTACAGATGAGAAACTGAAGCACTAGGATTGAAAGACATTCCCAAGGTCACACAGGACATCCATTCTCTGGAAGGTCCCAGAGCAGTTACGCCTAGGCAGACACAAAGCTAAAGACTCCCTGCTTCATGATGGGGGCCAAAACGCATGATCCAACACAGAACTGAGATGGTCAAAGGTCCATCTGAGCCTACAGGCCCATTGGTCTAGGATGGTTAAGACCCACGAGTTTCTGCAGCCAGTTAATACACAAGGGACAGGGCTAGTCACTTGCCACTAACTTTGACTCCCCTGGTCTAAATGACCAGGTACCCATTTACAGCTGGGTTGATTGTGGGCACTTTGACATGAGTCCAGAGCATGGGGTAAACTCATACTTCCAAAGCCATAGCAAGATGCCATAACTATTTTGCCACTGAGCCCCTTCCAAATAATGAAAACACAGGGAAAGGAATTATGTTACAGACTCAAAATATGGGGGGCACCAAGCAGAGACTCCTAGGCAGTGTATGCTGATATTCAAAGGAGACCAAGAAGCTAGTGGATGCTGCCCAGAAGAACCACCCCCAGAAACATGAGGTAACAAGGGAATGGGAAACGGTCCCACAGTTACCACCTGCCCTTGAATTTCTTCGTCCTGGTCTCTTAGAGGGCAAACACCAGGAGGTTGACAAGGAAGTCTTACAACTTTGTGGCATCTCAGATGGAATGTGCAGAAAGCAAGGGGTGCACAGAGAAATGCATCCTGGACCTCAGCAAGAGGCTCTTGCAGGAAAGGAAGTATTTAATGGATTGGGGATTTGAATCTGGATCTCCCAAGTCCTAGGTCAACAAGTTATCGGTCACTAACTACCAGACCACTGTCTTCCCACCAAGAGGAAGGAAGGTCCCTTAGGGAAGACATAAGACTGTTCAACAGGAAAGGCAAGTCCCAGTACTTGCTAACGGTGCAGACTAGAACAGGTTGGTTTATCTTGTGTAGAACTGAGAATAACAATGACACTTTACATCCCAAGGAGGGCAGTGGTGAACCAGCACACACAGATGTTTATAAAGCTCCATCAGATCCCCAAATACAAAGTATTAGAACTACTGTGCATTTTGACTTTGAACCCACTTCTCATATAAATAACCCAGGCACCAACAGCAGTTCAGAGTAAATCAAGCTTGCAGAAAAGAGGGAGAGAACACACTCCTGCAGCAAGGAGAAGACAACAGAGGAATGGCTTCAGCAGGAGTTCATTACACTTGTTTATCTTCATTTTGTCTGTAACAGATGAACAGCATAATGGCTCTGGCTTTCCTGGATGCCACGAGCCCAGAAACATCCTAATGAAAAATAAATGTATTTACAGGGAGACGTCAAAACAGCCCAAGACAAGTCAAAGTAATGTGCCTGCGTTGGGAATGAGTGCTTTTATTTCATCGCCCCTTCATGGCCTTCGAGCAGATCACGCAGCGAAGAGAGATAAATATTTTAAACAGCGACACTTTGGCAATGCACAGGAATGCTAGACAAGGAATAATTAGAAAATAAATTACTTTTCTTTTTTTTTAGTGTGGCATTACCAAACGTTGAATGAATTAGATTATCTGACGAACACTGGGCCCACACAGGTTTTTTGTCAGTGCTGAAGGTCTTGGCCCTTTGGGGGTGGAGGCAGAGCCTTCCAATAAGGGGACGGGGAAAATACAAATAAACGCAAGTTGAAGAAAGTGTTCAAGATCTGCCTGGCAACTTTCATAAATCTAAAAGATGTAAGGTTTCATCTGGCTTCACACCAACAGTTTGGTCTAAAAATAGCTTAATCTCCTTGATAGCAAAGGAGCAATCATCAAAACAGATACAAACTCACCACATGCATGCACGCACATGCACACACAGGCCTGAACTTACTCCTAGATTAATGTTAAAGTGTTTTCCCTAGATCTATTCTGCAGAAGATCACATTCCCTCTTGTGAACCTGAGCAAAGGGCACCATGGTGATATTTTTGAACAAACCATCTTCTTACATTTTTGGAAGCGTTTACGTACATGCAAATGCAATTCCCCCAAATCCTGATTAATTATACAAATGTATGTATATACGGTATGATGAATATGCACAAACTCATACTATTATTGTGCTGATGAAGCACATCACCTCTTCGGGGGAAAAATGTTGAGATTTTAATTTTACCAGTGGTGAGAATGATGGTATCCCCTGAAGTCAGGCATACGATTACCTTAACAAGTCAAAACAGAATAGCATGTGATTCACTATACTTTTAACAGGCTGTAGAGTCCCTTTCATGGGCTTCTGAAAACCACAACATGGAGATGCTTACGGAGAAATGCTGTACAAACACAGAGGCAATGAATAAATCTGTGTGTGTTTGCATCCTTTTGATGTCATCATGCTATTTATATACTGCAGAAACTATCTATGGCATACATACACAAACTAAAAAATTCTGGACAGTGCAAATTTGAATAAAGGACACACTACAGAAACTGTAAACTGGGGTAGAATCTGGCCCTTCATAAATTGTCAACTAAAAAATACTGATTGAGTTAAGGGGGAGAGCATTATTCATTTAAATATTAAAAAAAATAATCAAAAGAATTGCCATGATTTCAAAAATATGTATTACAAGATTGAGTATAAGATATATTAGTAACTTATAATAACATACATTTAAAATGTTGTAAATATTCCAAATAATGTAGGAAACTAGGAAATTGACAGTTAAGATAAAATGAAAAAAAAAATTCAAATATTTCTGAGTATTGAAATAAACAATGAAGACATCCAAACAACTGTAACTCTAGTTTTTAGTGGCAGGGAGAGATCTTTATAAAAATCAAATATCTCTATGAATTTTTTCTTCTAGCATGGGTCAAAACATTAAAAATATCTTAATCACAACTGCATCATTTTAACATGTGTCACTATAGGACAAAGTGAATAAAGTTTTCATTAAAGGAAAAACTTTCATTTATGAATAACAATAAGGAAAATTATTATTAATCCTAAGAAAGACATTTAAATGCAGCCTATGCATTTAGGAGTTTCATGAGTTTTAAATCATATGGGAAGTTTGAGGAGACTTGCTTAGGTGCCTCATCTATTTCTTATCTTAATGTGACTGCATTTTATTAGTATGTCCATAAACTGTGAGCTTCTTAAGTTTACAATACTCAGTGCTGGGATAATCTCAACATCCTTATAATATTTTACATATAAGTTACTGATGTGTGCTCTCAACCATAACTGCATCTGAATCTGATTTAGGGTGGGAACATCCTTTGTTTTTAAATCATAAAAATCAGCTCAAGGAAAAGGTTTCTATGTGATATTTCTACTACTGTGAATGAATATACATCTCTCAAAAATCAAATCATTCTTTTAACTTTTTAATTTCTAAATGCAGGGCCACTGATATGCAAAAGTAGCGTGAAGCAGCAAGGGTAGACTGGCCACTAGAGCTGAGTTCACAGCTACGTTGCATTACGAGAGTAGAACAGAGAAGCTGGGGTGAACTGGAGAATATGGCCTTTAATTTAAAACTGGTATTTGAAATAACAGGCTGTTAGCTACATGAGAGAGATCACTCCTTGAGTCTCAACATCTTTGTGCTTTACAAGTCCCCTCAACCCTGTCCCTAGCCCTCATGGCAGTGTTAAGTCTACGCACAGTGGAGCCAAGGAAGCAACCTTTCAAGTTAGTATCAGCAGTGAGAGTTGACCAAGTAGTCTACCATTGCTAGTCTACCAATGGAACTGTTGATACATGTCCCACCCAAATCATAAAACCAAGTCACTACAACCAATTGTTGCATTCAAATAAGCTGCAGAAGAACAATGGCAGCTGGTTGAGCCTTTGGAGTTACCCGAGTCGTTAATGTGCCAGTGGATCCTAACAATTAGATACAATAAATCTTTAATACTTTAACTTAACCATGACCCAATTTCCTCAAAATAACCTACAAAACAAGACTCTGGTTAATTTTAGCTATATGGAAATTTTGAAGTATCTTGTTATTTTATTGTTAACATAATTTGGGACACAAGAAAAAATTGAAAAGATGCTATATTTCTAAAAAGACTCTTATTAATTAATTTAAACGGTAATCTAGTTCACTGATCAACTCTCAGAAAATTCTTCTATTTGTACCTATAAGTGCTGTAAATTTGAAGAGGATGTACTGTATTTTCCATATAAATCAGAGGTTCAGTCTTTGCTTTAAGTGCGAAACAAAACTCATCCTTAGGTACAGAGGCACAAACCAATGCCTACATAAATTGGAAGACTGTCTTCTGAAAACAATTTTCAAAAGTCACATACTGAGGCAATCACATAGCTAAGGATACAGTTCAAGACTGATTCTCAGACCCCTGCTCTAATGACCCAATACAATCCTTTCTGGAGAATCAATAGAACACTAATGCCAGACTCCAAACCCCTTCACTGCTCCAAACACTATGAAGAACATTGTTATAACTTGGCTCTGTCCTGTTCTCTGACTGGACTGAGCCCCTAGTTTTCAAGTGCTCAGGACCTTTATAGTGACCAGTCACTGAGCTCCTGGGCTAGGGACAGAAGTTACACATAAAGTGATTTAAGTGATCAGAAACTGGTTTAAACCTGTAATAGAACAGAAGCTCAGTACACATAAACCAGTTTCAAAATGGCTGAAATTAGTTTAAGATAAACCTGCTCGAATGTGGTATCAGACTTAACTGATTTGGGTCAAACTGGTTTATGAATCTTCTGTCCCAGACCTGTTCAAGTTAAATCACAGTCCCCTAGCATCCCAGCATGCTTTCCAGCCCTGGGCTGTGCTGTGCTGTCTGCTCCAAAGAACAGGGCTGGACCTGCCCCTCTGCTCCCAAGCTGGAGCAGTGAGGGCTGGCTGGATGACAAGGGTGCGGGGGGAGGGGGGGCAAGCCCAGCTGGGGATGCAGCCTAATCTACCTGGGGGGGGATGCATCCCCACCCCCTGGCAAACCCCAGCTGGTGTCTGGGGCCAGGGATGGGAGTTAAACACCCCTTCCCCACTCAAATTTACTGCTGGCTGTGATTGTGGACTACTAATCTCAGAGGCACCTGGAAGCAGAAAGAAGTGATGAGCACCCCTGCAGAGTCCTGCTGCTGTAATTCTGGACTGCAAATCTCAGTGACCTTGAGGACAGGAGGAAGACAAAGTTAACACAAAGCCAGAAAGCCATGCTTTAGTACCCAGCAGTTTCTGGCCTGAGCCACTGCAGGCATGTGGCTGCATTTCCTGAATCAAAGGTAAATGTCTGTTCACTTCTGTTTCAATTTAATCTGTGCAGTTTAGATTAACCTGCAAAGACTGAATTGATTCAGCCTTGAACTTTTTGACTGTCTGTACCTAGCCCCAGAGTGCTTTGTCTGGAACATGATAAGAAGAAACCAGTGGGTAAGGTGATGATTATGTACAAAATCAAGGACAACAAGAAGTCCTTCTTTACGTACATAGGGAACAGGAGGAAAACATTTGGGAGTGTGGGGCCATTGCTTAACAACTCAGAAGAACTGATTACTGGCATCCAGGAGAAAGCTGAACTTCTGAATGACTACTTTGCCTCAGTCTTTCACTGGACCACGGGGAAAACAATCCCAGGTAGAGTACAGGATGAGTATGGTAGGAATAATCACCTTCCTACTATTGGTGTACAATTGGTGTATGACCAATTAAAAAAAATAGATATATGCAAGTCAGCTGGACTGGATGATCTTCATCTGAGAGTGCTGCAGGAGCTTGCTGAAGTCATTGTGGAACCCCTGGTGAAACTCTTCCACAACTCCTAGTATTCTGGAGAAGTTCCTGAGGACTGGACGAGGGCCAATGTTGTACCCATCCACAAGAAGGGCAGGAGGGAGGACCCGGGTAACTATAGGCCAATCAGCCTAACTTCCATCCTAGGCAAAATCCTCAAAAAGTTCATCAAGGAGTCTATCTGTGATAAACTTGCAGAAAGTAAGATTCTGAATGACAGTCAGCATGGCTTCATTACAGGCAGGTCTTACCTTACCAACCTCATCTCCTTCTATGACCAAGTAACTCATCACCTGGACAAGAGACAGCAGGATAACACTGCATACCTAGACTTCCAAAAGGCCTTTGATCTAGTACCCCGTGATGTCCTTGTGAACAGATTGGAGGATTGTGGGCTAAACTCGAAGGCAGTCAGGTGCGTGAGAAACTGGCTTCAGGATAGGACCCCAAGAGTCATAGTGAATGGATCTGTGTCATCCTGGTGAGAAATGGGCAGTGGTGTCCTGCAGGGGTCAATGCCTGGTCCAGTATTTTTCAACATCTTTATTAACGATTTGGATGTGGGGGGATGACGAGCTCACTGGCCAAGCATGTGGACAACACCAAGTTATGGGGAAACGTGGTTACACTTGAAGATAGGCTACAGATACAGAAGGACCTAGACAGGCTGGCAAGTTGGGCGGATTGGAGCCTGACGAAGTTCAATGTCAAGAAATGTAAAGTGCTCCACCTTGGGATGAGCAACCCCCAACACACCTACAGGCTTGGCAGCACCAAACTAACTAGCACCACAAGTGAAAGGGACCTGGAGGTAATGACAGATCTCATGAATATGAGCCAGCAGTGCAATGCTGTAGCCAGTAGGGCAAATAATACTCTGGCATGCATCAATTGATGCATCTCCAGCAAAACCAAGGAGGCGATTCTTTTGCTCTCCTCAGTGCTGGTGAGACTGCAGCTGAAGTACTGCGTCCAGTTCTGGGCACCACACTTTAACAAGGATGTGGACAAGCTTGAGACAGTCCAAAGAAGAGACACCCGTATGATTAGAGTCTTACATGGCAAGTCATACAAGGAATGGCTGAGGGATCTGGGACTCTTCAGCCTAAAGAAAAGAAAGCTGAGAGGGGACCTGGTAGTAGCTTACTGCTACACTAGGGGAGCACATCAAGGGCTCGGTGAGCAACTGTTCACCAGGGCACCCAAGGGGAAAACCAGGAGTAATGGCCACAAACTCCTGAAAGACCAATTCAGGCTCAACATTAGGCAAACTTCTTCTCAGTTAGGGTTTCTAGACTGTGGAATAATCTCCCTCCAGAGGTGATGCGATCACTGACCCTGGAAATCTTCAAAAGGAGACCAGACAGTCATTTTGCTGGGGTCACCTGACCCCAGTTATCCTTCCTGCTTGGTGTAGGGGTCTGGACCCAATCATAGGTGATGCGTAAGGGGGACAGAGGGGCATGTGCCCCCACTTGAGACTGGCCACCACCAAAGCCACCACCAGCTTCTGTGGACGGTCGCTGCTTGCACCCATTGACACTGCTGGTGGTGGCTGCAGATGGTCTCCACTTGCCACCATGGTGCACCCCACCCCCCAAGTCTTGGGAGGCACCAGTTCTTCGTGGACCCAATGATCTTCAAAGGTCCCTTCCAGCCTTATGATCTATGGATCTATGAAAATAAGCTATTGTTCTGTTCATATAAAGAAATGCTTGGGCAGTAGGAACCAGCAGCACACTTACACAATG
>NW_017728997.1:50189280-50199202 GCF_001723915.1 Gavialis gangeticus | reverse complement strand
TCCCTCCCGACCCTTAATCTATGAATCTATGAATCTATGCTGTGTAAAAATAGGTTTGGTAAGTTGGTTCCATTTCAACCATTGTATCACAGCGGACACTCCTTGTGAACTGGTAAGTAACTTTGTTTTTTTGATTGATTATATCTTGCTTATCAATCAGCTGATGAAACATAATCAGTCTGGTCTCTCAAATGCAACTTATCATTAAAGACAACACAGACCATCTAACTCCAATTCTCCCAGGTGCAAACGCCTACGTCTGACATCCTGTTTGGGCAGCAGGACCTCACCTTCTGGCCAGTTAGACCCCAGACAAGTGGCACAGCTCTCCAGAGCTATAGTAGCTCACATTTCAGGTTATCCTTGACAAACAGTGTGGCAAGAAAGCAACAGACACAGACTTAGAAAAGGAAGATCTTCAGTGAATGTACTTTGCTCTTGAAAAAGAACAAAAATGACAAGATAAGTACAGATCCTCCTTGGTCTGATCTCACCACCCCTTCAAGTCTGGGGTTTGGCCTGCTTCCTTCAGCTAAGCAGCTGGCTTCTCATAGCTTGCATGCTGCTGGGAAGAAACTCGCTCAAGCAACGGTGTCTCTATGCTGTCAATGCTTTTATATTTTTGTGGAGTTTGGGAATCTGTAAGCTCCTAGAAATGCCAAAAATATTTGATTGTGCACATGCTTCAGAGAGAGAGTGATGGTGAACTGCTGAATGGAGAACCAATTCAGATGCTGGTGACCAGATTCTGTTCTCATTTGCACTGGGACAAATATCATGTCATTCAGGTAAATTCCTCCCAACTTTCACCAGCTTTAGAGATTGGAATTAGATCCCAAGTGTCCTTCATATGACTTATTTTTTTCTTCCAGACCTCTCTGAGCCCCCGACTCCTGTAATAGATGTATCCTCTGTGCATGCATGACTCTGCTAAGCAAAACACTCTTTCCCCTTAATGCTATTCTTTGCCTACACCTCAGTACCATTCAATCTCAATCTGTCAGCATTTTCAACCTGAAACCTGCTGCCCCAAACTAGTCTTGCAGGATGAAGAAAGCAAAGTCTAGAGGTCCTAGGGAGACGAGCAGAAAGACAGAATAGGGAGGAGATCTTTTTGATCAGGTAATGAGAATAGATGTAGGATTGAGCACTGCATCTAAAAGGGACTTTATGCAGAGTTTATACTGATGCTACTTTTTCACCAGCAAGTGAAGGAGCAGTGTTGGAGGAGTGGGAAAAAAATGATACCCAGTTATGTAAAACAGACCATAACTCTAAATCAAAGGGGAGGATTAACTTGCAGCAGAGGAGCCAATTTTTGTACATGCATCTAAGTGCCTATGAACAAATCTGAAGCATAGATGAAATCTATGAAATAGGAGAAACAGCATAAGAGAAAAACAAGATAAAAAGTCAAAACCTAATGCAATGATCTTCTCATTTTTTGTTGATCAAGAAAAGTATCACCTGAAAGAGAAAGAAAGAGAGACAAATTGAATGAAAAGAGGTGAAGCAGTGGAAATCTGTGTCAGAAAAGATTCCAAACCAGAAAGATGCCATTTGGTACCAGAAAACAACAGGAGGACACTGGCTAAGGGCAAATAAAATGGAAAGCAAACAAGAAGCTGGGCATCAGCAGGAGCCCCCAGAGAAAACAAAATGCTCCAGGACCAAAGATAAAGAATTTTAATACCAACATGTCATCTAGGTGACAAAGACACCTAAATAAACATCATCAGAGAAATTCTCAAGTTGCAGAAAAAATCATCATGCTGTTGCTCTCCCTTCTGCTGTACTAACTACCGTGTGCCACCATTATTCTGCAATAGAGGCATGCTACATATACTGTAGTATGCAAAGCTGCCTGATTTTCAGCAGTGCCCATGTTCAAGTGTTTGGACAAAACTTCAAGCAGTTTGCAACATGCAGAAATCAGTCACAAGGTTGTTGAATCGTCTCTCAATTCTTCTTGAAATACTAAATTTGCTTGGTTTTACTACCTTCCAAACATAATTCAAACCCATTTACTCAAGTATCAATTAAAATAATCTCCACACCCTCTTCCCCTCCTCCCAATTGTGACATGGGAAAGTATTATTAGCTCCTTTCGCTTGTGGGGAAACGGAGAGGGAAATGATTTCCCCAAAATTACAAAGGAGGCTAGTGGCAGAGATGGGACTAGAATGCAAGTGTCCTCACTTACAGTTTTGTGCTTCAAGCTCAGGAGTTTTTTCCTCTGGGGCCATCTTTCCTCTGGCCAATGAATTTACTCAAATTCATTTCAAGGTTGGCCCAGCTATTTGAAACTTGGCAGATTTTCCAACAGAATCTGAGAGCTGTTTGTAGTCAGAATATCATATAAATAAAAGCAGATACTGTGCAGCTGAGGCGGCAGAAACAATGAGCTCAGAGTGGTATGTCTGGTGGCATCAGTGACAAGTGCTTTATTAACCATAACTAGAAATCAACACAACTAGGCCTATGATATCATTGCTTTGAGTGGCTTCCAAGCTTTCCTGATTTGAAGTTTCATAATGAAAATGGTGTAATGAGTTCCATTTCTAATTAGAAAGACTCAGGTAAACATGTATAATCCTTCAGTGTGCAATCCAACTGCCCTGTAAGGGCACTGGATATTCCCATCAACTTCAGTGGGAGTTGGACTGGAACTTGGGATGCTTCTATATATGGAACTGAACTTCCATAAGTTTCACTTTTCCACTGGTTTCTAGCTGATTGAAAGAGTGTTTCTGCCAAACTTTACCATATTACAATAAGGAAATTAAAAATATCATTAATTGATTTATTTAGCTGGGGATGTACACGATCCATAAATCTTAGCGTTTGCACAACCCCAAAGCACATAACAGATTACTGGTTCTTGTACAGACCAATACAATAATACAGTAAAAAAAAAAATCACAAAGGAGTTCTCCATTCAGCATGTTGTAACACTAAGAGCTAGCTACAAAGCTCAGATTTGGAAACAAAGCTGCAAGTTTGTTCAGGAGGTTTTGCTCTGTTCAGAGTAGGACTTCTATACGAGCACTATGCATGTTCAACAAAAAAAGTAATAATTTCTAATTAATAACTTTCTCTTCTGAGACACATACAATTCTTGCCTTAAAAGTTCATGTATTTTCCTCCTGAAAGTGAATGGTGATAACCCTATCTACTGAGAAATCTGGTTACGTGCTTTACATTTATATTCAGCACCAGTTAAATAATACACCTTGACAAAGGATACAAGGCACTCTTAAATGGGACACTATTCCTCTAATGGAATTGTTTATAGTCTGTCTCAGTGGCTACCTCTTAATGGAATAACCTTGTTAAGAGATGCGTTACAAGAAAATGTTAAAACCTACATGATTTTAATATAAACCTGTTTATTTTTCCATGTATTTTCCTGCAATTTTTCTTTGCCATGTTGGTCCATTTTCAGTGGCATTTTAAGCGCAGTTTTGTGCTCTTCCAAAGGAAAATGGATAGTTTTATCATCATTGCCATCATCTATACTTATATGTATGTCCTACAACTGGGGTAATCAAGACCTCTGCCTCAGGGCTTATATGATTACCACAAGAGTTGGGGAACATTTTTCTTCTCTAGCCAACAAACAGTGATGAATAACTGACCAGAGGCATTATGGGCATATTTTCCTTCCTCAAAAATTCCATGTACATAAGCAACATTTAAAGACCAGATACAGGAACTAATGGAATGTCAGGCCAAACCATCTCAAATCCATGCTTTTACTCTAGCTTTTTTCCTTAATTAGGGCAAGCCTAATAGCAAGTACGCACCACTTCTATTGTAGTTAAAGTAACTGTATCTGAGGGGTCAACTAAAACTTGTTGCATTTATGTTTTCATAACCTATTACCACAGGCTATAAGGATAGTTATATCCATCTGTTGCAAGGTAGGGTTGAAGTGATGTTGCTGTGATGGTTCAGGAAGTATGTAAGAGAGAAGGATTCGTGTGGGTGGTATTTTGGTATATTTCATTGGACCAACTGCATGGTTGGGATAGACATAGACAAGCTTTTAGGCATCCGAGTACCCTTCCTCAGGAAGATCCAGAGTTTTGAGGAAGGGTACTGGGATACCCAAAAGCTTGTCTATGTCTAGCTCAAACATACAGTTGATCCAACAAAAGAATACCACCCACAAGAAATTTTGCCTCTCACATGTGTAAAATCATTAAAAACCCCCTAAAAAAACAGCTCTTTCTGTTTGCAAGGTGTATCCAGAATGCAACACTGGCACAAACCATTTTCCAAATGATCTAGAGTAATGAATACAGGTTTCCCTCGCTTTATATGGGGTCTGTATGTGTGAATTCGCTTTTATGCAATGACTCTTTTTATACCAAAAAATCATTATATGCAAGGTAAATTCACTCTTATGCAAGCAGCGTGCTGGAAGCCCACACATCTGCAGTGCACTGTGGGACATGCACCAAAATATAGGCTCCTCACTCGTTGTCTGCAACATGTGTTTCTGTAGTTGCCATCCCCATTACAATAGTTCCCTGTGCTTGTGTGTACTGTCTGCTGTTGGCAAGTACCAAAATGGTCTTGTAAAAGTGGTAGAAATAGGTCTGGGGATCAGTACAGTCAATGTCTTGGACTGTATCCCTATCTGTTATATTGTAAAGTGGGTTCCCTTTATGCAAATTTGAGCTATGCACCATTTTCCAGGAACACATGTACAGCATAAAATGAGGGAAACCTGTGCATTCATTAATATCAATCTATGGATTACTCAGAAATTATATGCTATGACTACTGTGATGTACTATCTGCTTGTCACATAGGTCACAAAAGACTGTTTCTGTCATCTGATAAGATAACTCCCAAACCTATAAAAGAGCTTTCTAAGATGCAGATTTGCAAAGCTTTTTATTTCAGGCAAATGTTGCCAACAAAATTTCATATGTATGTACATTTTCAAGAAATGAATAAAAGGGATCAGAAGTACAATTAAATTGTGCTTTTTTATTCAATGATTATACGTGACTATAAACTGAGGCAAGTCTTTTTTTCCTGCAGTCTCCCGGTTGTAGCTGTTGGAGTGATGGTGACATCACATATCAGCCTATAACTTTCACCACTTCCAGGACAGGAGTGGCAGCTGGGAGAAAGCTCATATTCATATAGCAATACAGTATCTGCAATAGAATACATAAAAAATTACTGGCAAAGTAATTGCTTTTGGTATAAATGTTCTTTTTTAAAGTTTTCCCTAGCATGGAAGTCCTTTTTCAAAAGAATAAATTTACAGCATGCCAATTTATTCAAAGCCTGTAGATTTAGTATAATGAAATCCTCCTAAGTAAATATCTGATAAAGAAGCAAATGGTTAGCACTTGACCCCAGGAGCTGGGATTTCTTGACACACTGCTCTAATGCAAAACAGCAGGAACCACAGAACTGTTGGCACAGAGGAGTCAAGTGAATAAAATTATGAACAAAGGACCTGACTCCTAAGGCCTAGAGGCATGTGTTACAGCAGATGCTGCAAAGCCAGGAATTTGGGTTCAAATACCACACTCCCTCCATAATCCCCATGATGAGCGAAGCTAGGAGTCTAAAGGAGGTGTCATTCTTTGCTCTCAAAGGTCAGGACAGGTTACAGTGGGCTTTTTGAAAACCCCAAAGCTATGCAAGCAGCAGTGACTGCTGAACCAGACTGTATACTTTGCCAAGTGCAGAGAGAGTCCAAAAGTGACTGTGGGGACATGTGGCAGTGCGCACTGAATTTGTGACAGTGATCACTAGATTAAGCTGTATCCAGAGTCCTCTCCCCATTCCAGGTGCTCCAGACTTCATGACCCAGCAGGCTCTGGTTTTCATAACCTAACACTGGGAAAGCTTGCTGGAGGAGGGAAGAAAAATTAGGAAGAGAAGGTGACATTTCCCCTATTAAGATATGTACATGCTCTTGTAACATGCTTGCCTTTTAAAGGGCACTACCACTAAGCTCAGTCCAGTAACACAGGAGTTGAGGAATTTCAGCAGCTTGCAAGATCAAGCAATTTCTTGCCAGCCAGTGAGTTCACCCATCCTTAGAAGGGGACACTCCCTGCTAAGTTTATCTGTTGAGGCTTCTGTTACACCTGTAATACATAATGTATTGATATAACTACAAGTGCGAATGCTGAGGACTGGGAGGATTCTGCATGTTCCATATCGAGGACCAGTAGAGGGACAAAAGTTGCTCCCACAGGAGTGACTGCAAGTTTGATCATTGGTTTTAAGGGAATCTGGATTTGACCCTAAAGATTTCAGGGAGAATTACAAAACACCTTGACCACAAGAATGAGCCATTGTGGAAGAAGCCTGTGTTTAGGTGTGACAGAAGCTCTCTTAAGCACAGAACTTGCTTCATCAGATGCTGTGACGGCACTGCAATGAGCAGAGCTATTAAACAGAAAGCAGTGGTTAGAATACAAAGGGTTAGGAATGCGGGAGGTAAAAAGAGGAAGGTTTCTAGGGAAGACAAAAAAACCCCAACCCCAAACAGTTAATGCATTGAGGGACATGGGGTTTATAAAAGCTAAGTCAGGGAATTGGATAAGAATCCATAGTCTCAATTTAGACTAGGGGTAGGCAATTATTTGGGCCTGCAAGCCACAGGGAGTTTTGCTGAGCTGTTGCAGGCCAGGTGGGAGCAACACTGGCAGGGTGCTCAGCCAAGCGGGTGGGAAGCTACGGCTAGGCCCAGGGCAAGGATCTTGGTGTAGTGGCAGCGTGGGGCCGGCAGAACCTGGGTCTATCGCCGGGGCGTGTGGGCAGCAGATCACAGCTCTGCCCTGGGCCCCAGCCCTGGCCCCGTGTTGCCAACACCCCAAGATTCCCTGGGTCTCCCCAGACCCACCCACCTGTCTTGCTCCCAGATGCTGCTCACCAGCAGCCTGCAGCCCTGTCCCAGTCACCCAGCTGAGTGCTCTGACCAAGTAGGTCCCACCCTCAGCAGCAGGTGCATGGCAGATAAGCCAGGGTACCCAGGCAGCAGGGCTGGGTCTGGAGGCTGTGGCAGCCAGGAGCTGCCAGGAAACAGAGTCTGGCCACCAAGTCATTACATGCACCACAGCCCAGGCTGCCCCCCTGCACCTGGGCTGGGCGAGGCCTGGGGACCCACCCTAAGCCAAATAAAATCCTTGGCAGGCTGGATCTGGCCTACAGGCTGTATTTTGCCCACCCCAATTTAGATCATACTTTACTTAGCTGTAGAAGATGGGTCCTGTGGTGTATTTAAGATGAGAGCAGCTGGTGTGGAAGCAGCTGTAGCAATTGGTTGGTTTCCCATACAATGTGGTGGGGCAACATGGCCACTGCAGACTTTCCTACTGGTGACAAGCCCTTGCTTACAAAAGCTTATGTACACCTCTCTGGTTTAGTTGCAAAATTATCCTGCCTTCTGCCCAACTTCAGAGGAACATGGCTAACTACCTCACTCTTTTAGGTGTGAATGCAAGCCCTTTGTTTCAAATGTTCCTGAATGTTGCACAACTCCCACAACAGCTTGCTGGAGAAGCGCACGGGAAATCTCCCCTTGAGAAGTAAAATCTGCAAACTTTGAGGCATGAACAAAGAAGAATATCTTCTGCTAACACTAGAACCAAAGCCCCCAAAGCAGTGGCAAGGCATTGGCAGTGCCTTTATCTCATCTGCTCTTCTCCTGTAGTGTATTTTAGATGATTTAGCGGCATGGTGTTTTACACTGGATGCTTTGCGATAGCGGCGTGGAAAAGGGGACTGAAATGGATGATATTGCGGATTCATCTAAAGCGGGGTTTGAAACTGCATGGCTCTGATTTCCAAACTGTGCACTAACAATATCACCAAGTTAGGTATTATTTCCCGGTTCCCAGTCCTACACCCATTCAGCTCTACTGTGCATGCTCAGGCTGCGTGCATGTGTGCTAGGTGTCCACCATGCAGGGGGCACTGAATTGCATCACCTCTCACACCGCCAGGTGAGGTGTCAAGTAAAGAATAAAGAAGTCCTGGGAAGGCCAGAATAGGTGGGACTAAACCCAACAACTCTTTGCGATTAATACAACTCCTCAGCAAAACCTAAAGCAAAATAGTTTACAGGACATATTTAGCTTCAGTACATATGCATGAGTAGGTCTGCATACATTTATAAGTGATCTTCATGAAGCCTCAGACTTCTCAGGTCCACTAATTAATTGCTTAAGCAATTCTTGCCCATCTGGCACAAAGCTATCAACATCCCTCTCCCCTGCTCTCAGTGACATTTCTTGGTCTACCTGAAAATCCACAAAAGCTGGAGTCCCTCTGTGTCTGTATTTGCCATTTCAGAGCAGCACTCACCTATCTGGAGGCTGGGCAAACACCTAGCATGTTTGGTGCCTTAGGGCTCCTATACATGTGCACAGAGCCTGCTCCCATGCGCTGGAGTCTGCTGGAGCACGGAAACCAACACTCGGGTAGCCTTCCGCGTCACGTGCATCTGTGTTGCCATGCTGAAAAAATGGTGGCAGGGTGCTTTGAAATAAAACACATTTGATAAATTTTAGTTCAAAACGCCCTGCCACCATTTTTCCACTGCACAGCCTGGAGGGAGGCTGGGGGCGACATGGATCAGATCACATTGCTGATGCACTTGATGTGCAGGCAATTTTAATTAGCATGGCTTGCTAATTAAAGTGCCCAATGCCATATCCAACAGCACATGTAAAAATGCCCCTAGACTAAAAACCAGCAACTGAGTTGTTTCCCACCAGAGTCTTTTGAGTTGCACCAAATCCAGAATTTACAGAAAACCAAGCTCAATGTCCCTCAGGAAATACCTGTGAATTATCTGAATTAACACTTTGCCTGGGAATCCTGGCTAGTTCCACTTAATTGTCATATAAGCCTAGCGTGTAAATGGCTGGATCAAGCCAAAGACCAGGCCAATGTCTGGCACTAAATCAGTTGTCTTTAGAGCCCACTTCCTTTACCATTCTCAGTTGCTGGAAACATCTTAAAAAACAGACAGCACATGTTGGGGGGGGGGTGTGGAATGCCACTAAATATTCTGTTAGTGGCAGATTGTGGGGGGAGGAGAAAGAGGAGTGATCCCTCCTTCTCATGGCATTAACAATTACATTTTGTGCTGGCACACAGCAACTTGATCACATTTTATTTGCTTAATAGGGCTGTGAGTACATATGTACTCACAGTGAGTACTACTTCACTGTAAGGGTGGCCAGAGCCTGGCATAGGCTTCCCAGAGAGGTGGTGCTCTCACCTTCCCTGGAAATCTTCACGAGGAGACTGGATAGGCACCTGGCTGGGGTCTTATGACCCCTCCCACCCCCAGTGCTCATTGCTGCCCATGGCAGGGGGTCGAACTCGATGATCTGTATAGGTCTCTTCCCACTCATTGATTCTATGATTCTATGTGAAGCTTCAGGTGGCGAGTCGATTTGAATCGAATCAGGGGACCAATTAAAAGGTCCAAATCAATTCAAAGCTCTCTGAATCTTCGGAAAAGATTCAGAGAGCATTGATGATCTGGGCAGTCCCCAGTGGTGCAGCAGAGAGTTGCAGCCAACTCCAAGCTGGTAAGTACTAGGGGTGGGGGCTAGCAGGGGTCCCCCCATGGTCCCCTCTGCCAGCCCCCATCCCCTACCTGCTCCCACAGCCTCCCCCCACCCCCGCATCAGCGAATCGAACCCGTCCCCTGAATCAGCCAAATCTGAAGCGAATACTAGCCGCTTCACACAGGCCTATTGCTTAAATCTCACTTTAGCTTCCAGAAGTGCCCATCCTAAGTTTCATAGTTTCTAGGGTCAGAAGAGACATGAGCAGGTCATCAAGTCCGATCCTCTGCCATAGCAGGAAAAAGTATTGGGGTCAAACGAACCCAGCAAGGTGATTGTCTAGCCTCCTCTTAAAGACC
>NW_017728997.1:50181386-50187023 GCF_001723915.1 Gavialis gangeticus | reverse complement strand
CTGCTCCTCCCAGCAGATGTCTGGAAAGTTCAGGTCACCCAAGTGTTGTTGGTTCTTTATAAAAAGCTGCTCAACACCAATTCAAACCTAACAACCAAGGGTCACTACCAACATAGTCTGTGTGGTGACCTTGCAGTAGTTCCTAGCGGACAGATGTGTCCATACTGTAGATGCTACAGCCACAACTGCTGTGCTGTTTTGGCCATACCAGTTTTTTACTTCATGCCACTGCGTTGTGTTGTAACATACTTTGCACTCTTGTTCATTATGGTTACAAGTCATTCTACCAGTGTGTTAGAAATCCAGGCTAGAATCCTGCAAGGAGACTGCTTCTGGTAGTAGCACTGTTTTTCAAGTGTGATTTGCATTAAAAATATGCTACTTATATCTATGATCAGAACTGGTTCCCCAGCATGGTCACGGTATAGTCATTAGCTAGCTGTGCTAATATGCTGTCAGGGCCCAATCTTGAACCATTACTCAGTAGTCCAAGCAAAGAGATCAAGGACTAACTGTGCCTGAAGACTGCAATCCCCTCTCACCTATACAGCATACGACTGCAGGCCAGGGTCCAGGCATAATGGCAGGAAAACCTGACCTGCTGCTGTACCTGCCATGTGGATAAGCAGAAGCCATCAGTCCCCAAAGACTATCATTCTGGCATCTTTCTTGAGCACTAAAATCAGTTTTAAAAAGGAAAAGATGGCTATATTAAAATGTTAGTGGACAATCCAAATGCCTGGGTGAGACACTAGAGTGAGGTTAAAGATATTTTTACAGTTGCTCTCAAGGTGAATGAACACCAGTGCTTTTTGATTTCCTGCCTGGTTTCAATAAATGTTGCACTCCCAGGCACCCAAAGGACTACTCTGGTTTGTCAAAACCAATTAATTTTCTTCCTCAAAATGCTTCAGGCTCCTCAAAATGTCGTTGAAGAGATAGCATATACCCAAGCATTAGGGAAAGCTGGCAATATACTGCTGTTCAGGCTGCAGAGCCCAACATCTGGAGAACAGCTCTCCAAACCCTGACTCACCCCCAGCCAAAGAGAGGCTGCTATCAGCTTGTGGTGACTGAGTAGGGAAGGAAGACCAGGGCAGGTTCAAAGCAAAGATGCCATTGCACTTTAAGGAGTTCCTGCAGGCAGAACATCCCATCAGCAAGTTTTCAGGGAGAGAATTCAAAGCTGAGAGCTGTTTTTCTCACTCATTTCTTAGTACCAGACATCTAACCTTTAGCAGCTGCAACAAATCAGCCACAGGTTTCAGATTCAGCCCTTTTTTAAAATTGAAGACATGAGGAAGTGCAACAAGAAGACAGAACGTAGACTCTGCAAGTCCTCACTCTGTTCCCAGCTTTGCCTCTGAATCAATGCAACGGATGACTGATGGCAAGTCATTTCACCTATCCTCACCTCAGTTTGCCCAGTTATAAAAACACGGATAGTAACCGTCACAAAGGTCACAAGGCAAATCAGTGGCAGAGCTGGGAGCAGAAGCTAGAACCGAGATTCCAAGCTAGGAGATCTCGCAAGTAGAGTCTAGAAACCAAGTCCCCAAAAGACTCTGAAGGTCCTAACTCAGTGTTCTTGATTTGTAGTGCAGTCTGCTCCCTGCTCGACCAAACCAAGACACAAACCCAAAGCTTTTCCAATTAAGGAGTGGCAGGCAGGAGGCTGAGCAGCAAAGCAAGTTCACAGTGTAACAAATCTTTTAAAAATAGCCTCAGAGTAAATCCCCCTCTTCCTTTCTCTATGCTCATGAGCATAGTTTCTTCAACGGATTTACATACTTTTGAGAGCAATCTAGCATTTACCAATACAAGCGTCTTTACTATGGAAACACAGCTCCCCAAGTCACATAAACCCCCTGACTGCTCCTCCTCATCTATTTACCTGGCTTTACAGCTGTCATGTGAAAAATAAGTGTGCAAATTGCTCCCTCCACCCTTTTTGCTGGAAGGCGAGTCTTTCCATGAGGGCCCATGAGACAACAACTAATGCAACTCTAAATGATTCAAAGAAGGAGCTTCCAACACTTTCTCTCACACAATGCACCTGCCATCTTTTTGAGCCTAAGGAATAAGCTAAGCCAGAGGCTGTTTCTGTAAACACCCACCACCTTTCTGTTCTGTGCTAGAGGCTCCTTGTCCCAAATGAACCCTCAAACCACATTCAGTTAAAGACGACTTTTTCAGTACCATTGATGCTTAATATTTATACATATTGCAGTATGTACCCAACAACCCACAAACAGGTTGAGCCCCACTTCTCTAGATACTGTACAGATATATACCAACTAACAATTCCTACTTCCTGATGCAAAAGAAAAAGAAAAAAAGAAAAAACAACCCTCAGAGACCAGACAAGATACAAATGCCAGACATCAACACAGCAGGAAATGAGAAGAGAGAGAGGAGAAAAGGGTAACTGTTGACTTTTTGGCTTCAATAGGACTCAGATCAAATCCAGAGTGCAACAGGAAAAAAAAAAGGGGTAGATGAGAAGACAGGACCAGTAGCTGTTTAGTGTTGCTTTCTTGCTCTACTTCAAGCCTCAAAAAAAAAAAAAAAAACTTTCCTCCCCCACCATTCCCATTTCTGCTCCAGACATCAAATATGGAAGAAGCTTAACAGGCAGTCAGATCCATTACTAGAATAGCATGGGGTGTTTCTCAATGCATGTTCAACAGGGTATGGTTTAGGCTAGTTGCAAATGAGACAAATGAGGGGCCATTTCCTGCTTCTAGCAAATCTCCCAAATCAGGTAGTTATTCATACAGTGAAATCTTCTTTCTAAACAACAGTAAGAGTCACCAACCAGTTCTGACATATAATTGTTCATTTGTAGAGCTCAAAGAACTTTAAGGGAGGTCAGTATCACTGTATCAATGGAGGAAATGAAACAGAGGTGAGGTGCCATGATATGCCCCTGGTCACCCAACAAGGCATTAGTGGAGCAGGGTAATAGAGCTACGGTTTCCTGGGTTGCAGTCCAGCGTTCTGTCCATTGTCTCTTTCTCACAGCTTTCTCTATGCCAACATCCCATTTTGTTCAATGAACTGTTGGCACACATTGTACTGTTGGTAGCTTTGCTTCCATGAGATATGGTTTGCCTACTTTGATTAAGAGGACAAACAGGGGTAAGGCCTGCAATTTCACTATGTGCTTTGCTACAAATCAGGTTTCCACATCCATAACCATTTCAGACAGCTTCTGAGCAAGGTTCTCTGGGAGCATCATAACCAAGGATGGGAGAGTGGCATGACCCCCCAGGTGCTGACTTAAGAGGGGGAGCCAGAATGAAGCCCCTGGAGGAGTCTGTGCCTTTCTTCTTTCTGGGACAGGGACATCAGGTCTACAGGCAGGAGAAATCATAGCAGTTGCCACTGCTGTGGGGGCAGATTTCCAAATGGACAGCGGTTAGGAGGTTAATGGACCAGCCATTGGGTGAAGATCTCTCACCTACTGCAGCTGCCATTTTTTGCAATCAAATTATCTTTGGTGATCATTCAGTGACACTCGGGGCACTCAGTGAAGCAGGTGAACCACAATCGAGTCCCTACCTACAGCAGCTGCTCTGCTACCCTTCTAGCTGCCAGCCCTTCCCTTCCCCATGCCTCCAAGCAAGTTTGGCTTAAGGCATAAACCTTACTGGTGATACCTCTGCTCTCTGATATAACCAGATCACTGATAGTTTCAACAGTGGTAAACAAGAAAAACCGATGTCACACTCAACTATGTCTCTCTCCCTCTCAGTCATTTTTAAACTACAAATTATTAAAAAGAAATTAAGCACCCTATAAAACTGACAGAATCACTGCAAGCCAATAGATCAACTTGGCTGATGGTATTAAAATAAAGGAACCATTCAAATTATGCTGGTCAAATGTCAAAGGTGCTCCACCTTAGTGAGGAGCAGTAAATACACTCACTTAACATGCAAGTTTGTGACTGCAATTTACAGGGCTGAAGCCACACTAAAAATGATAAAGTAAATACACCCTTGAGGAGTTGTCTTACCCAAACCCACTTTGCATTTTAACATGTTGCCATCTCATTTCATTCAGTGACAAACATTCCCCCTGTCCCAGCATTTAGGAATGATTGACCAGATAGTAGAGACAGTGTTTTCCCCAGAGTAGCATCTATGGCCAAGTTTTGGTTTAGCAGCTCAATTAAGGAAAGGAAAAGCAAACTCCCCACTCTGCAGCATGTCAAGAGAAGGTAGGAAATGCCACTCTTCTGGGCTTTTATTCATGCTGGAAATCTCAAGCCAAGGTGGAATTTTTTTATTCTTATTTTGATTCCTGACCCTGCTGGAGCTGCACCTTCAGTTATCAACTCCACTCACAGGAGATTGCATCCCAGGCTCCATCAGTTCCCCCACTGGGCACATCCATACATGCAAGCACATGTGTTTGCAGCAGCTCAAATAGAAGCAGTGCAAATTTGAGTGGGGGCTTTTTGCCCAAGAGCACATGCCCAGACACGCACTTTGGTGTGGGGCAAACTGTGCCACTTGGGGGAAAATAACCCTGCCTGGCTCCTCCTGGATCTACAGCCAGGAGGAGCTAGAGCCTGGGGTCAGCACTTGTGCTGTCCCCATCAGTACAAGAGTCTGCACCATCAAGTAGCTCAGGGCCACTTGCTCTCAAGAGCTTCTGGGGCCCAGCCAATTGGTACCTGGGGACACTACCCCTTGTGTCAGCTGGGCTGCTGAACCAGCCCTGAGAGTTCCCTGCACCCTTTACCCACTGCAGCAGTTTGGCAGTGGGGGCTGCTGCCTGGCTGTGACCTGCTGCCACCTGCCAGATTGGGATGGGGACTGCACAGCCAGTAGAGACATCTGCCCCTCTGGGCTAGCTGACATTGGGCTGTGGCTGCAGCGTTGGCCTTTGCGTGGCACTACAGTTATGTGTACCCCTGCCTGGACATCTGGGCAGCTATTGCCCAGAAGACATTCTCAGTGTGGTGGCCTGCTTTGAACTGTTAAAGCATGTCCTTCTGGCCTCAACTGGCCAGATCAGCCACAGCCATCTGGGTCTGAGGTGGCAGCTCTGAGCAGCCTCCTCTGCCTGGGTCCTGCCACTTGCCTCCCTAGCAGGAATTCTGGTGTTCCCCATTTAAAAACTGAAAAATCCCTGATAAAAAAAATCCCAAAGTCACTCTGTAAAATACCCCCAAATCCATGTTTATCCACAATTAAAACAAAAGACCACTATAGAGAAAGAGAGAGTGCATGTACAGTTGGGCAATGTTTTATTGATATATCTACAGTGTTAAACCAGTTTGGAAGCCTACCAGTGTCTGTATCATCATAATAAAATGAATTCTAAATACTTATATGTTTTGCTATTTGCCTTTGGTTTTTTTACCATAGAGCAGTCAGAGCTCCCCCTGACCCCTTCACTAACCAGGATGTGGGGACAGCTGCCCCTGCAGCCACAGCTCCTGCCAGCAGGTCTCATACTGTCTGGCAGCTGGGCATGCAGGGAGTGTTGGGGGGATGTGTGTGGCTGAGGGGTATGTGGGTGGGTTGTGGAGGGACTGTGCGGGGGGAGTGCTCAGAGGGGGGGGTCCCCCACCTCCCACAGGGTGCAACCCCTCCCGCACAGCTCATGGACTGTCCCCCCCCC
>NW_017728997.1:50180140-50181220 GCF_001723915.1 Gavialis gangeticus | reverse complement strand
TTTGTGCCCCTAGAAGGTTGTCAATACAAGGCATTTCTGAACTGTGGTAACTCCTGTCTCAATATTCATTTTATGTTAAATAAACAGACTAATTGTTTTAGTGTGGCTAAAGAAAAAAAACAAAAACAAAAATGCTGCCCCACCCAGCCCCAGCATCCCGGCAATTAAAAAAAGCCCCATACAGTCACTGGGGCCTTGTGGCAGATTCCCCCACACAGCACAGGGCAACAGGGGGCAGTGGGGCCCAGCCCTGGCTGCCTGGCACCCCCACTGCCACTACCCCATTGTGCAGGTGTGGCTGGGATCAGCAAGGCACTGCAGGGCTCTGCACACTGTGCAGCTGGGGCTGCTGCAGCTGTCACCCAGCCCTGTGCTGCTCAGGGGTGGGGCAGCACAGGGCTGGGTGACAGCTCATTAATAGCAGTGACCCCCATGGCAGGTGCTACTGCCAGCAAGTGCGGGCTATTTTTTTTTTTTTTTTTTTTAAATTGCCAGGATGCTGGGGCTGAGTGGGACAGTGGTCCCCCGCCCCCCCTTCAGCCTCCCCCCTACTTACTGGCAAGAGCCCAGATCCAGCTCCCTGTGGCTGGCATGCTGCCTGCTCTGCACTGGCAGGCAGCTTACTTTAGCACCAGGACAAGGGCCAGTCATAAGTATGCTCTGGCTGGCTACCAGAATGTCTCTGTGGAGGACCGAGCCTCCAGTTGCCTCAGGGCATGGTCAGGGACTGTGCCCTGCCCCGCTTTTTTCTCCTGCCATTTTTTTTGCCACTGGATATCCAGGGGTCTAGTTTTGCCCCTGTGCAGCAAATTTGCAGGGTAGGGAATGTTTTTTTTGTTCCCACATGTGCCTCTTTGCAGCATTTCAAAGGGCTTTGAGACACTGCAGGATGCACATGCATGCTTGTGTGGATGTGTCCACTGAGCGTAAAGGAGAAAAAAAAAAAACATTTGGAGCGCATAAGATGACGATCAACTTTCCATTAAAGAATAATACAAGTGTGTTTTTAAGGTGGAAAATTTAATGATCTTTGCCTATTTATTTATCCTGCACTCAGGGCAGTGGGGATTGTTTTGGTTC
>NW_017728997.1:50178058-50179961 GCF_001723915.1 Gavialis gangeticus | reverse complement strand
TTTTTGTTCCCCCCCCCCCCCCAATATCTAGCTGTCTATTTAAAAAAACCAAACACACAGCTTGAACCTAGTGATTTAATCTGCTATTAATGTAGGGGCCACATGGGCCCTTGGGATCCCTACAGTATTCACATGGAAGCTGGCTGATTGATGTTACTAGGAACACCAACCACCCCCATGGGCTCATATGGCTGCGTAATGCCAATGCCATAGATCATAATGGATTTGTTGAACATTCACGAGGCTCTCACATGCACTGTCACTGGGCACCCTACTGCATAGCTTTGCTTTTTGGATATATAAAAAGGTAAGAGGGCAGAGCACAGGTATTTCATGAACCTGAATATCAGAACACCGGGCTTGCCATCAATGGCAGTACGATTCAGGAGCAACTCCATTAAACTGACCTGCATTACACGACTAAGCAAAGAATCAGACCTCATGTACTGCTCATCAAGTGTTGGTAACTCTTAGTGCATCTTTTTAAAGTCTGATCCAGTAACTAGAGGTGCTTCCAACATGGCCTTTAAGAACTATTACTGTGTCAGTGCCAGGCAATAAAAGAGATTATGTCAGTGCACTCCAGAGAAACTCTGCATGTGGAAAAAGTTTCCACAGCACCAAGCTAAATTTCAACCCCTGAAATCCATACACAAAAAAGGAATTTTCACACTCAGCTCTTCCCTCATTTCACACCTTAGTGTCTGCAGCATCTCCCCCATTGCCACACTCCTAGAATCCCACAAAGGCCCCAAGGATCTGCTGGAGGAGGATGCAGACCAAGACCCGAAGACGTGGATGGACACTGGCCTCCCTCCCGTGCTCAAGATGTTACACAAAAGGTGATAACACATTAGTGTAATCCTGCTTATATACATACGTTTTGGACATGTGCTTTGGTACTACAGCTCTGCCCCACTGCTGCGCTCTGGGATTTGCATGCTCTCATTTGGTGTGCGACTTAAAAAGGTTATTACCCTGTTTTGTGCCTATGTCCTGACGTGCATCCTAACAGAGTATACATAAGGGACTAAGTAGGGGGAGGGGAAGGAAGGAGTGACAAATCTTTGTGTCACTGGCCATATCTGTATGTCTCTAGGTCTTCCTCCTAGATTCCTGCCATTGGAAGATGCACAGAGGCTGTAGAAAACAACTGTGTGGGGGGACCAAAAGGTAGAAAGGGGGGGAGGGGAGGGGAGGGAACAGAAGGGGTGGCAATGGGAGCAGCAGGAACCCAAGGGGCAGGTAAGGGAGCCGAGAAAGAAAGCTTCAGGGCTGTGACTGAGGAGAGCCAAGGAAAACTCCTGAGCCAAGTCATCCTTTCAATGGCATTCTCGCTGAGGCTGGCTAACCATAACTAGTAAACAACAACTGAAGCCGTCTCACTAGCGAGTCTCAGAGCTGAAATCCTAGAGGGGATGCACTCAGCCTTGACCCTCAGCAGAGCCCCCACTGGCACTCCCAGAACTAGAAAACAGAGGCCACCTTGGGAGGCAAGGGACCCCACCTGACAACCCCTAGAGGCAGAAGACTTCAGCGCCAACCCCAGCTCGTGCTTTCAAAGCAGTGGCAGCGGTGGCTGTGATCCCAAAGAGCAGCAACGCAGAGCAGTGCTTATGCTGTTCCAGGTAGTGTGGACACGAGCAGCACTCCTTAGAGTAACAGCAGCTGCTGCAACCCCAAGCAATTCTCCCTAAACTGGGGTAGTGCCAGCAACCTGGGGGAAGCCCTAGGCAGCCAATGTCAGGCTTTCCAGCCACAAGTCCAGGGAGGGGGTTAGAAAAGAACTGGATTCATATCCCCCGTCCCCCGACTCCAGACTGGGCCAAGTAGAAGCCCCAAGACGGAGTCCCCAGATGTGATGGAGGAATGCTCATGAAAATGTTTGTTTTTAGAGGTGCAC
>NW_017728997.1:50174875-50177709 GCF_001723915.1 Gavialis gangeticus | reverse complement strand
AAAAAAAAAAAAAAAAAAAAAAAAAAAAAAAAAAAATCGGTCACATACGAGATCAGCACTGATAAAAGGAAAATAAACATTGGCAAGTGGCTTTTTTTGGCTGGTTTGGCAGAAAGTATCTCTGATAAATGCCATGAGCATGCATGGAGCTGCACACATGCACAGGTTCAGGAATGCATGGTGAATCCCATGGTGAGGGAGGGAGTGGGGTGGGGGCAGGCACTGCCTAGCCTATATGGTGAATGTGACCCTGGGAGCAAGATGGAGGCACAGGTGGCTGATCCAGGGGCAGTGAGAGCATCAGAGGCAGGGGTGGCTCCCCACCACTGCATGCACCCTTGGAGGAGGCATGGGGGTCATGTGCCCCCATGAGGTTTGTGTGCAGGGTGAGGGTAGGCTGTGCCAGCCTCTTCCCAGCAAGGGGGGCTGGGGTTACATGCAGGGAGGGTGGTGGTGGTGCTGGGAGGGGTGTCTACAGGGAATTTTGGGGTGGCTAGAGCCCACCCCATTGCCACCCCTCCCAATGCCACTCCCTACCCCACCCCCAGCCCAGCCCCAAGCCTGCCCTCAAATTGGGGGGAACAAAAAACCCCCAAAAACCCTACATGCCCCCTGCCCCCCAGATGACCTGCTCATGCCTCCATCCTGCTCCCAAGGGCACGTTCACTGCCCTGCCCCAACCCACTCCCCTCTTCACTGGGGTAGCTTTAAAATCTGCCCACCCCCACACCCCTTCCCACCAGACAGGAGGCTATTCTCCAAGCTGCCAGGCTGCATTCCTGTAAAAAACAAAAAAGCTAATCGGATTGGTATTGGCCGACATGGCTCGTTAATAGTCAGCCATTGGTATTACCCAAGAAAATATTTAAAAATTGGTACACCCCTAATTGTTTTATTTAGAAGGGAACAAGAATTTATTTTTCTTCTACCATCAGTCACCTTGACAAAAGACAGGAAACAATATTTTATTTCAAGGTTACTGCAGTTTCATCACAAAATTTTCCAGGGACATTTAAAAAAAAAAAGATAGCAAGAAACCCTGAGAGCTAGAAGAAAATCCCCACACTTCACCCTGAAATACTGCAAAGCATTAAATTCACACTGGAAGAATCTACAGAAGATGCTACTGAACAGTGGTTACTGCACATTTTGTTTAGTACTTGCATAATCAAGTACTAAATAAGTGTGCAGTAACCAGCGTTGCTGTTCAGTATCACCGGCACTACTACACAGTACTATTCACCTACTGCACAGTCAGTGTCTCGTGTAGATGCAACTTCCTTATAAAACAGCAAGTTTCTAAGCTATGATCTGAGACTTCTATATTGCTTGTAAGGTCTTGTGTTCCCTACTACTAAGATATCCCCCTTCTCTTTCTCTCTCAGATAAGCACTAGTGGACCTTCCAAATATACCAGGTTACAATCTGCACAGGGAATATGGTTCATTTCCTCTCTCCTCTCCAGTTAATACAAAGACATGGGACAGGATTGACACCCTCCACTGGAAGGGAATTAGCAAGCGATGCTAGCACCATGGAGTGAACAGTCGCATGTAGTTATTCTTCATGAATAATTCATACATATTAGCCTCATTATGCAACTGAATTAAAAGCTGAAGCATATGTTTCCCTGACATGTTCTACGATGGATGCAATACAGCTCTAAGTGGAGAGGAAGGGTGCAAAGGAGAACAACACGGAGGCGCTGGCAGTGAAAAAGGCTTGCACAGACCCTTTCAAAAGATGGCTGGAAAGGCCCCCTCCTCTAACCAAACTGCTGCAAGGACATTCAAGTGTTCTTGCTTGATAATGCAACTTGGCTTTGCACTCATTACCGAGTGAAATGCTGAGGCTGCTGAACAGCCAGGGCAGATTAAAATAAACCCAAGCAGTTTAGAACTGGAATGTGTTTATCTGGCATCGCACACTTCTTATCAAACTAGAGGAGCAGGGGAGGGCAAAGCAGTAGTGTTCAGAGGCAGACTGAGTGTGTTGGGGATAGCTGACAGTTAAGTCCAAGCTCAAGTAGATAATACATGAGCCTCACCTCCTTCCAGCAGGGCATAGAAGTGGTAGGGGGGGCGGGGGGCGGAGGCGGAATTAGCATCATCTCATTGGGTTCCTTGCCCAAGATAGGGTCTGTGCATCCCAAACACTCCTACTACATGGACAGCAGCTTTAAAAAACACCACATACAATGCTGGAGCACCCCCTCCCCCAGTATTTAACTCCAACAGAAGCTTCCCTTATAGGCTCTGGCCAACACAATCCCTAGAACTCTTCCTAGAACCCACCTTGATGCATCCTGGATGGACTCCTGCTTTTAAAAGGTGGGCAAAATTGTCCTCTCTCCTTATCAGAATTTAAAGCATGGTCCTGCACTAGACTGGGACAATATAAAACAAACAAACAAACAAACAAACAAACAAACAAACAAACAAACAAACAAACAAACAAACAAACAAACAAACAAACAAACAAACAAACAAACCCCTCTATTCCTAGCTCTGCCACTCATCTGAGGTAAGTTCTTGATTTCTTCTGTGCCTTGTTGCTCCTCCTTTTGTGTCTGTTTAGTCCACTGGTTCTCAACCTTTTTAGATCCGAGGTACCCTTCAGAAAGTGCTAGCTTTTAGCTTTCACTCATTTTTTGACTATGCAAAATATGTATTTTTCCAAAGAAGTCAGAGAGACCACAACAGGTTGGAATGTTTTTGACACTCTGGATTTGAAAACGCTGGCTTGCATCCATAGATGCTTCTCAAGCAAATCATTCTCCAGTTGTACTCAGCCTTGGTGAGGCTGCAGCTGGAGTACTGTGTCCAGTTTTGGGC
>NW_017728997.1:50172702-50174493 GCF_001723915.1 Gavialis gangeticus | reverse complement strand
AGAGCACCCCAAGGGATCACGAGGTTGAACGGTTATAAATTACTGTGAGACCGTTTCAGGCTGGACATAAGGAAGAATTTCTTTACTGTCCGAGCCCCCAAGGTCTGGAACAGCCTGCCATCGGAGGTGGTTCAAGCACCTACTCTGAACACCTTCAAGAGAAATCTGGATGCTTATCTTGCTGGGATCCTATGACCCCAGCTGACTTCCTGCCCTTCAAGCAGGGGGCTGGACTCAATGATCTTCTGAGGTCCCTTCCAGCCCTAATGTCTATAAAATCTATGAAATCCAGAAATCCCTGGGTTTATCTTGTGAATCATGTGTAGGTGTTTGCACACTCAGTGTTAATATTGCATGACACCCTGTGGCACCCTTGAAAGAGATAGCAGGGCATTCTGGTTGAAAATCAGAAGTTTACTCTGCTTAGACTGCAAGCCTTTGGGTCTGGGACCATCTCTCCATAAGTATTTGTACAGCATCTAGCAAAAGGGCACGTCAATTTGTATTCATGCAATACCATTCCTAGATTCATATTTACAAACATGATCTGAGCCCCTGAACAACTGGATACAACCCTGGTCATTCTTTTAAAAGTTAAGTACATTTAAAGCAAACCAAGGAAATTCTCAATCATTCCCAGGGATAGCGCAAGGCCTGTTCCATAATACCTTGCCCCAGGCAGATCACCATTAAGTCTCATGAATAGGAAACCCAGTATTTGACTACATAGAATACAATGCAATGTTGGTGGTTACCTGTATGATTAAAAGACTTTAAAAAAACAACAACAAAAAAAACACACACAAATTCTAGCAGCTCCCTTTACAAGAGGACTTTTTTTTTTTTAAAACCAGCTGTCGTCATCATTAAAAAAAAAAAAAAAGTTCCTTGCTCCTTATCAATGATCTAATGGGGCTGCAATGACACAGCAGTGTGAAAATCAGAAAATTGCAGAGACACAGTGAGGACATGAGTGGAAGCTGCAGTAGCACAGTAGGTTAATGTATGCCTTTCAGCTCTCTATGCCCAAGTCCAATAATATCAAGGACAAACAACAAATCTCAGCACAAGATGTGGCCAGGACTGGAAGAAGCAAAAGGTCAGGGATGAGCAATAGCAGTAGAGTGCAGGTAACTAGAATTTAAACTGCAGGTGGTGCTGTAAATCAGGTAACACTGAGGAAGCTTGCACAGTCCCTCATCACACTGCCCCTGACCCCAGACAGTGAGCACAGTCCTTCCCCAGAAGGAACCACCTCCACCTGTAGTACCTCCTAGCAAGCTGAGGGGCCAAGCTGCTCACAAAGAGCTGAATGCAGAGAGAAAAAATAAAAAGCAAAGATAACAACACAGTAAAATAAACAGCCACATAAGTGAACTGACATCTCATTTCAAAGGAGATACTTCCATATTGGCACACTCAAAGTCTTTAGTGGAGACAGGCTCCCCTGCAGGGGACAGCAACCACTATGCAATTCCCCAGAGAGAGAGAGGGGAAGCCGGGGATTTGTACTCTGTCCCAGCTCAGTCCCAGTGCCTCTGTCCCTTCCTTGATGCTGAAGCAACACCTGTTGAGGAGGATCAGTCATCAACTGGCTGGAGGCTAGCTGGCTGCCAAGCTCTGCCAACAAGCTGCTCACCACTCCCCACTGATGGCTCAGCTTCTTGGGCCATCTGGATCTTTATGGACTGGGTGTTTCCTCATCACCATTAGAAGAAAGTATCGATACTATCCATCTCCAGCAAGCTGGCACCAGGTAATAAGGGTACAAGACCATCCCAACCACCAATA
>NW_017728997.1:50169811-50172691 GCF_001723915.1 Gavialis gangeticus | reverse complement strand
GGGGGGGGGGGGGGGGGGGAGAAAATGGGTTCTCAGCATGCAAGTGTCTCTATAATCAAGGCATTAGACATGTTTACAGTTACTATTATTTCCAGTTCCAAAAAAAAGAAACCTGCTGGGGGGACACCTCACTCCCAACCCAGTCCCCTGGCACTGCCAGTGCCCCTCAGTCCCAATCCACAATCTATCCCTACCCCGGATATCAGTTCAGATTTCAAAAACCCACCTGGATGGAGATCGAAGGACCCAAAAAGAGGATGCGTCTAGGAAAACCCAGACACATAGTAACCCTAGACCTGCTGCAGCAGCAGGTACCATGACCAGCAATGGAAAGCGAGCAAAAATCCCAGTAATTCAGGAATGAAGGTCTCTACACAGTTTTCCCATCCACTTCTGAGAACTTCAGCTTCTCTTAGACACCGCAGCAAATAGACAAGCCCAGATAAAAAGATCTGGAGAGTGGCGAGAGAGGCAGGTAACACTATGCTTTTTCCTTCTGTTTGGAAAATGGGTTCAAATGCAGTAAAGATAACAAATTAAAAAGGAGCACCATGGTCTTAGCCCAGATAGCCATCAGGATCACAAGAAATCAAACATTTTATGGTTTGAAGCTGCTCAGAAGAGAGAGCTACAAACAGTAAAGTGGTAATGCTTTCTGACTTTGAAGATTATTGCCAGAGCTGCAAAGAGTCCTATGAGAGGAATGGCAGGAGGATTCAGGCACAGTGCATAGAGACTGCTTGCAGTGTGCCATTAGGTCAAATGCAGACCTGCCTGGGCACTTAGTCCTGACTGGTAGTACCTGTTACTATCCCATTGCTGGCTCCTTCCTACACAACAGCTCTGCCAATGAACTCCTACCTGTTATTGTAATGTTTAGTCTCTTGAACTTAAGTCTGAGTGCAAGAAATACTGGGTGCATCTACACGTGCAATTAGGGCAAATAAACAAACACCAGCACAGTTTGTTTTGGAGTTTATTTCTCCAGGGCACAGCATTGACAACTGCACCTGGGACCACAGAAATTTGAGCCAGTGTAGAGCAGCCCACAAAGTCAACCCTGGGCTCTGGGTTGTAGCAGCGGGGCTTGGCTAGGGTACAAGGGTGGTAGAGTATGGGCAGCAGGCAGCCCTCACACTGTAGTACCCTTGTGCCCCAGCCAGCCCCAGTTACTGTCTACACCTACATTGTGGCAGTGTAAGTTACTCCACCATAGGATAGTATTCATCCTGAACAGTACTGTCTTATGGTGGAGTTAATTTACTGATCCCTGATATGGGCGCACATGTAGACAGTGACACTTTACTTAAGTAAGGCACACATGTAGATGCAACCCTCTACAGTGGTTTGAATATAGGAAACAGCAGCCTAGAATGGGAAACATGAAATTTTAGTCACTGCTGACTAGGGTCAGTAAAATTTAAAAATTGTGCTAAAACATGGAAAGAGGCAGAATTTTAGGGAAGTGGTAGCACAAATATTAATATTACACTGTTTGTCCTGCAAAGTGATGAGAATGCTGCTGGGACCTTGGGAGTGGGGAGGAAGGAGAGCCACTAATGGTGTGCCAAGAAGGAAGCTGTAGGACATGTTCCGAGCAACATACCTTGTATAAGGCTGTATTTTAAAAACTAAGGGTGGTCAACCTGAGGCATGTGCTGCAAGTGGCACAAGCAGTCTTTGCATATGGCACATGGCAAACTGGGGAAGAGACAGGCAGCACAGCAGGAAATACAGCAGGATCAGAAAACAGAGCAGCAGATAAAGCAGGGAGCAGAGGGGAGGAAGCAGAAAGCAGAGCAGTAGATCAGGTAGCAGAAGGGGATTGGAGCAGCATTTGGGGAGTGTGCAGACCTAATTTGCAACATCTGCCAAAAAGGTTGATGCCAAATATTTTAAACCATTGACATAACATTTGAAAACCCCATGTCCTCTATAGTGGGCAGATGAAGGGGCCTTGTATGTTACCCCCAATACCTCCAAAAGCCTCTCACACCACCAAGAAAAAAAAAATGGCAAAAACAAAGATGCAATTTCAGACACAAGCTTAGAAAATTGTTTTAGCAGCAAAGCCATCAGAGACAACTGTTCATGGAACAGGGAGATATGACATTTAGTATCCCAGCTCCAAGAAATTACTTAAGAGTTAGAATAAAAACCATTCTTGGGCAGGTAGCACTGCAGCAGGATAAAATATTCAGTGCCATAGTGTTCCTGGACACCATACTTCTGACAATAAATTTCATGCCTCATATGCCACAACAGTACAACAGTTATGAGATTTCAGTCAACCACCAAAGAGTGGGCCCACATCCTTTCAAAGCAAACCACCCCCACTCCCACCAAAAAAAATAATTCTGGCAAGTATGTATTTTTATTATTGTTATTTACTGGTATGTCATTGCTTATAGTCTGGCCTAAATTGAAAGGGAAAGATCCATTACTGGAGCAGCAGCTTCCTCACCACTCACTCCTTTTCATAAACTGGTGAGAAATGGCAGCAGGACCCAGCCCATATACTGACAGGGGCTTTTTGATTTAACTGGCAACTTACATCTGTACCTCCAAGAATGGTTTTCATCCTCTCTGACAACCCACCACATGAGATTTGTCATAAGAAAATAGGGACTCAACCCTCAACATTCACATACGGCTAGTATCAAAGGGTCTCATTCTGCAAGAAGCTGCATAGACCCTTAACCAATTTATTATTCCAAGAACTTACAGTCTAATATGGTAAACCCACAGGTATTGGCTGTGTTAGTTTCTTTGTCCTGTGCCACAGACAACCCTCACAGTTCTCTCCCCCACCCTACCTCCTTATCATTCATATTTGTCTAGTATTGGTGGTTGGGATGGTCTTGTACCCTTATTACCTGG
>NW_017728997.1:50166897-50169742 GCF_001723915.1 Gavialis gangeticus | reverse complement strand
TATTGGTGGTTGGGATGGTCTTGTACCCTTATTACCTGGTGTCAGCTTGCTGGAGATGGATAGTATCGACACTTTGTTCTAATGGTGATGAGGAAGAGAGGGGACCAATGTAGAAAATAAGAAAAACATGTCACCTTATATTCATTTTATGCTTTAATGCATGCTAGATGCATCTGACAGTCCACATTACACTTGCCTTTTGCATGCTGTCTTAAACTCAGTTATGGTATCAGAGTGCAATCTTAGAAACGGCTACCACGCTGCAATCCAGACTTGCCTGTATTTGGCTGGTAATTCAGGGTGCTCCCTAAAAGTGTGGCTGATAAAAGCTCTTTGAGGATGAATGGTACTATATACACCATGATTGGAGGTCAATGAAATTAAGCTGATTTGCACCAGCTAGAGTTCCAGCCTCTAAAAAGGAAGCCATTATTCATTTTAAAATTTCACTTAAAAAAATTCCATCCTTGAGTACTCGTCCCCCAGTTATTGATCTGCTGTTGTTCTTTTGGATTGGAACATGACATTCAGAATGATTAGGTGAGAAATTCAATAGCTTATCCACTTTCTTCTGGAAGCTTTTTGCATCTGCCCAATACAATATTAGCGCATAGATTTTTCTTTTTCTACTGAGAGTCCAAATTTGCTAGTATTATGGACTTAAAACCCTTCCAGTTTCAACTGGTCCTATGCTATTCCAGTACACCAGGATGCACTCTACTCCACCAGAATAATAAAGCTGAAAGAAAAGATGCACTCTGCCTGCAACTGACTGATTAGCTAACAGGAGACAAGTGCTAATTAATTAGGAGGTGCCATTTTTATTTAGTACCAACACTAAGAATATTTCATATTATATTCTGACGAATCCGTTTCCCATGCAAAGGAACAAAGAGCAAAGCTAATGGCTATAAGTTAAAAGAATTTGTCATTACAGGTATGGAGTTCTGCAGTGGTCCTTCTCAGATGCTGTGTTAAACAACACGTCTATCATCTCTCTGTACATACAACCACCGTGTTGTCTAATCCCATCTAGAGCAGGCTGAAAAACTTAAGACCAGGAAGCCTAATTCTGATCCCAGAATTTCTCTGCATGGAAAGCTGCCCTAATTTAAAAGATGCAACTGAAAAATAGATTTAAGCACTGAACGGATAAAATGGTCATATCAGTATAATTGGCATTACACTGATATTAATAAAAGTAACCGACAGACAGCTTTACATCAGTACACCTTTGCCTAATAGTGTAAAGAAAAGCTTCCCTCCAAAAGCAGCAATGGTAAGATTTCACAAGCTTAAAGTTAGGTTGGTTTGGGTATTGCATGTCCAAGGCCATCCATTCGCTTAAGGCAAATAAGTTATTGCTTGCTCCCCTGCTGCCTAATGGCAAGACACAGCAATAGCCATATACTATGTGCACAACACTAGGATAATTGTCCATCTGTCCATTCCTGATTGTGGTGTAACTTACACCAGTGTACAAAACCAAATGTAAATTATTTGCCTGCCAGGCCTTTAGTTAAGCTGATGTGAAAGGCTGTGTGGATGCTCTTAAATCAATATAAACATGGTTTATATCAATTTAGCTTGAGGTAAATAGAAACAGGTTGCAGCTAAATTGAGAGAAACCACTCAAAAGCCAAATTATGAACATCTACACAGGAGTCTGCATCTGTTTAATTAAAAGCCACTTAAAAACACATATTTAAAGAGAAACCAATGCAACTTTTACATTTAGACAGTGCTCCACAAAAAACAACATAAAATGCAAGTAATTATTTTGATGTTAATGGAGCTAAACGGAGAAAAAAAATAAGCCTACCTACAATAGACCACTGTGATGACAAAAAATAATCCAAAAAAAACCAAAACACACATGCTCCACAACCAAAGGCACATTGCCCTGTGAAAATAGAGCAATACATCTAGTATGCTGAACAAGGCCAGCGTCTTTAAGATCTGCAGATTAGCATTATTTTAGTATTTCAGATTACTCCATTTAAAATGACTAGCAAAGCTAAGACAGATATGTTCAGAAGGAGAGGAAGGTAGGGCTCTGATGTTCTCTATCCACAGAGCAGGTAGAGCACAGGCAGAAGCAAGCTTTCCTTTCCTTTCGCTGTCCCAACTCTGATGCAGAGCGACTGCTTCCCAAAATGAGAAAGGACTTCAGTTTATCCCAGCATCAGAATTCTCATTAGCCCTCACATTTCCCAAATGCAGCCTGTTTCTGCAAGACAAAGTTAAGCTTACAAGGCAAATACAAATCACCAAGAATCCTTGGCAGGACAAGCAGCTGGATTTAAGGTGCATGCAATATGTAGTACAGAGAAAGAATACAACTAGGAACTCAGATAGCAGTTACATGCAGCCATGCCAAAACAGATAGAGGAATAATAATAATAATAAAAGAACCAAAAAAAAAAACCCACATGCACATGATAGATGTGTCAGGTTGACTAGCAACTAGAGGCAGAGTCAGCTGTGACCCTGCACATGGAGAGAGCTGGGAGGGTGACTTATTACAAGTGTTCACAAAGGCAGCATCTCTAGAAGAGAATATTCAGTGCCACAAGGAAAGTAACAAAGGGGAAGAGAGACAGCTTACCCCTCGGAGCTGCTGGACACCACCAAATATTCTCATCACTCCATCAATCTCCTGCTCCAGCCTTCTAGCCCAATACTGCATCCTGCAAGAGTGGGGGAAGGAGAGGGAAGGTGAACAGGAAGAGAAAAAGTAAGAGAGAGAGAGAGAGTCAGAGTCCTGACACTTAGTAGATAAGCTGGATAATTGGGGTGGGGGGGAAGAGTCAATGCTCTCAGTGAAATTTACTGTTCTGTTTTT
>NW_017728997.1:50159612-50161897 GCF_001723915.1 Gavialis gangeticus | reverse complement strand
AGAGTCAGAGTCCTGACACTTAGTAGATAAGCTGGATAATTGGGGTGGGGGGGAAGAGTCAATGCTCTCAGTGAAATTTACTGTTCTGTTTTTGCAGCACCAGGTGCAGGCAGAATACCAAAAATGTCTGGCCTCCAAAAGTTATGGCTGGGGCAGGTTATAAACGCCAAGACTACAAAATGTACACAAGGCAAAGCAGAAGGGGTAAAGGGAAAGAAACAGGCATAACAAAAATAGCTTTTTCTCCTTTTACTAAGGAGCTGAGAGACACAATTATTTATCTCTAGAGAGATCAAGGTCCATATGATTTAGCACCTGGATATTGGTATGGAATGCCGTTTATTGCTCCTTCCTGATCCTCTGGTAAGAGGAAACCAGTTTAGGATAACATATGCCCTCTTTTGGGAGACCAGACCCTATTCTTGCAAGGGAAGAGAAACACTGACGCGCAAGGTTTTCACAACATTATCTTATCTTCCACAACTACAGATCCATTTAAAAAAGTGACAATAATGGGGAGCGGGCTCTTGCAGAGTCAGGAGAATCCCAGATCTCAGCTCACATAAAACTTTAGTTATATGCAACTGATACAGGGCTTCCAGCTTTAAAAGAGGTTTTGGGAATAGCTACCTCTTGGGTTAGCTGGACCCATCCACACAGAGCTTACTGTGGTCAACAGTGGTGCTCTCATGCACAATTTGTTGATCTTGGTGGACTAACCCCTAAACTGGAACTAGTGAAGTTGTACCTGTGTGGTTGTATCAACATAGGGGCAGGATATTTAGCACTGTCATTTATTCATCAGTGCCAATTAGCACATGTAAAGCTTTAAGTAACAGCTAAATTGCTTCCAGTTTTGGTTGCAACCTGCTTGAAGAATGTCTGAGGGCACTTGCTGCCGAACAGGATATGATTACCTTGTAGGCATAGCATTGGTTGCTTGATGGGTGGGAATTACACCATGCAGGCGTCACTTTATTTCTTCTGCTGGCCTTAAAAAAGTGCTGCTATCATGTCAGCATCCCAGGTCATCATTATCAGTGCTATTTTCACAGCACCATTTATCCCCAGATGTGACCTTAGTGAACAGAATATAGGACTACATAGACCAGAGACCAGGACTGGAAGCCTTGGGACCAGCATCAGGAGGTAACAGGCTCCAATCATAATAAGGAGAGAGAGAGAGAGAGAAGCATGACAGTTATCTGCTTTGGCCATTCCAAAGGGATTTAAAACTGACATTGCCCCGGAGAAGTGATTCTCAGCCAGGGTGCAATGGTACCCTAGGGTGTCAAGAAATATTAGCAGCCTTAGGAGTGCAACACCGACACGCCATTCACAAGATAAATCCAGAGATTTCAGATAGAAATCTGTAGTGTCAAACCCATTCTGATCAGCTGCAGTCCAAGTTCTTTGCAACAGAATTGCTCTAGTACTGTCCCATAGTCAAAAAACAAGTGAAAGCCAAGAGCTGACATTTTTCTAATGGTACCGTCTGTCTAACAAGGGGAGCCTGGAGTTTAAAGAGGCTGAGAACCACCGTCTTAGAGCAAGAAGATACATTTGCGCACCACAACCCCACCACCAAACCAAAAAAACCCCTCTCTTTCTTGAGAAAACAAGAAACAGGAAAACCCAGAAGAGTAGTTTATGCTAACAGTCAACACTATGGTCCTCTGGGGTCAAACAAAAAAATGCCAGTTTTGGGGGCTCAAAATTCCATAAAGACACCTCGAGATCACTACAACCCTAAATCACTAGAGCAGAGAACCGACGCATCACTTGTAAATACCTGTAGAGTAGATGGGCAAAGGAATGCGGCAGGTATCAGTGGTGGCAAAATACCCTTGCTTGCTAGTTGTGAACTTCATATACAAATTGTAAGTAGAAGCGAGATTTAACTGCATGGTCTACTCACAGAACAAATTGTGCTTAATCACCGATGTTAAGCAAGTGTAGCTTCTGAAGCTGGCAACTCAATTATCCTTTCCCTTGGGGAATTTAACTGGGTAGGGAGGAAAAAAAGACTACAGCTGGCACCTTCTCTCCAAGATGGGGAAAGCAAAGCCTCCAGGATAGCTGGTTTAGGAGGAAAATCAAAAGCAGAGTTGGGCAAAATGCTTCACTCAAAATCTTTTACTTGCCAAAAATGGCTACTTTGGTCAAGCAAAACTGTTTACAAATTTCCCCAATTGTTTCAGCCTGAAAAAAAATTCTGAAGAGACTAGAAGCATTTCATTGTGTAAATATGCCTAAAAATATGCCTTAACCCCCCCCCCCCCCCC
>NW_017728997.1:50151692-50159448 GCF_001723915.1 Gavialis gangeticus | reverse complement strand
CCAATAAAATCAGCGATTTTTTTTCTTTAAGAATTTGACCAGTGAACTGGGAGGGCACAGGGAGAAGAATCAGTTATGTGCAGGCCTAGTCACACATTTAAGAAACCCTGCAGTGAACTTACACATCTGGTACCTTTTACAGGTTTCTACCTTCTGTAGCATCTGGCTGTTCATTAACATCTGTCTATGCCATCTCTAGGAACAAAGGAATTGCAATTTCAGATGAAGCCTGTAGCCCATCTAGTCTACTTTCTCTTAATCCTAATCTCAAATGTACCATATGCACAATATTTCAGAGAGGTTTAGTAATACAGGAAGTTTGAGGTATTTTCATTATTAAAACCATTTTAGCACATGCACACACATACACAGAGCAACACTGGGTGCTACATTTCTTGAACAGCCCATATTTTAACTCTAGCAGGTTTATTTAAATTAGAAAATTAATTCTATGCCCATGGAATAAAAGCAGTGTCACAGGATCATAGGAAAGTAAGGGCTAGAAGGGACCTCATGAGGTCCTCTAGCCTAGCCCCCTTCTCGAGGCCAGATCATCCCCAACTAAACCATCTTAGCTATTGTTGTTTGGGGAGGGGCCTGTTTTCCATAACATGAAAGAAGCTGAAGTGTAAAACACAACTAAATCATAACCGTGAAGCTATGACTGGCACCTGCAACACATGTATTATGATTATAACATACCATGCAGTCAGTTGTCTTGAGCCATATCAGCCATGGTGCCACTGCTCTCACTCCTAGGTTGAACAGTCCACCTAAGGCTTGGGCCCCAAATAACCCAAGAGAGGTCACCTTCAGTTGTCAATAAATAGTTTTCAAGACATATACTAATTTGCAGCATTCATCTGGAGATCTAGATCAGCGGTCTCCAAGCTTTTTTGATCACGCACCCCTATCAGTAAAAAAAATTTTGAGCACGCACCCCCAATATATGTAATATTTATATAAATATAAATTCTAATATTTTCTTCCTGCACCTCAAATGGATTGTCTTGTGCACCCCCTGGGGTGTGCACACCCCACTTTGGAGACCACTGATCTAGATTACCTTAGAGAAGGTTGGCTGATACGTGGGCGGACTCAACTAATGCTGACAGCTTATACCAGGAAAAGCCTTTTTGCCAGTTATTTTATACCAGTTCCCCAAATGAAATAATATACTAAAATGAAACACGTGCGTGTTGCACTGTACTTTCATTTTTATATGCATATAGTATAAGAAGAACGTATGATTATATACGCATGCAAAATTAAATTAAAATGAAAATATATAATGTGAGAGAGATTTAAAAAAAAATTTTAACAGTACAATATTGGCAAGAGTCCCTGGTGTACACATGGCCTACATCCATGCACAAAATGTACCACCACTGTCAAATTTAGGGGCCAGTAGCAATTCCAAAAATCACACATTCAAGGCAAGGTATGCCCTAAAATCTGGAACCCTCTGGTTCACTCTTTAATTGCCATGAAGTTACTACACTACAAAAATAGTCTTTTAAAAGTTATTCCATCTCCCTTGACTTCCAACCTCTTCTTCCTCCTGTGGTTTGAGATTTTATGGAAGGAAACTAGGGCAAGGCTGAAAAGGGTAAAGAAACTCATATGCCATTATGTACATGGAGATTTCACTATGAAAGAATTCCCGTATTGAAACCACAAGCAATAAGACATGACAGTCATTGCATTTCTGGCCCATTATTGCATGCCTCAGATGGTGTTACAGGGCTCAAGGAGCAACGATGCCTCAAAATGCTCAGCCCAGAATGTCATAGTGCTCTTGTGAAATGGTGTTTATAAATAGAACAAAGAAAAAACGGTAAGGCCCAATGCACCAAGTAGGATACTACTGACATGAATGCATTACTGTGCGCACTAAGTCACAAGGCCCATTTTTGAACAGTGCACACAGCTTTTCCGTAAATTTACTTCCAGCCACAGCAGCCTAAAGTGGTTTATGTGATGATGACATGGGATAGGATGGTACCACAGACTACAGTTTTGGGGACTCCACATTCACAAAGACCCCATAATGAGACAGTCTTCCATTTCCAAGCCCCCAAATCTTCAATAACTATATTGCACAGTTGGCCTGGATTACTGGAAAAAAAAAAAAAAACAAAAAAACCAAGACGGCTCATATGCAATACATGTATTTGTGCACACCCACCCACCCATGCATAAGCTTAAGATTCCCTGCGATTGAAGCTGGGGGCTTTTGTGCTTGTATTTCACCCTGTACAATTTAGCCAGCTATTCTACTTTTAACGAAGGAAATAGATAATTCTTTTTAAAAAGTGCGCACTGGAGCCCTTTGTCATTCTCTCTTCAAAGAACACTTTAAAAATGTTAATTGATTTCATAATCTGCATACTTGATTTTTGTTTAAAGAAGAGATAAAACAGCTTGGTGTTTGGTATTTAAAAAAAAGCAGCACTTCAAAAGTATTTACTGCAGCAAGCATCAGAGCGAGATACGTATCACTGCAGCAATCTAACCTGTGTTGCACTGGAGTCTGACATTTACACCTTCCTACTCCTCCTCTCCCCCCACAAACAAGCGAAGAAAAAAAGAAAAAAAAAAAAACACCACACAGTGGCTGCTGTAGACTTGGGCCAGTCCCAGGCTGTCCTTGTCCGGCTGCAAATGACTGCCCACCCCTGCTGCAGCCCTGGGACTGGTAGATGCTGCCTGCTTGCAGCTGGTGGGCTCTGCGCCATGCCCCAACCACCTGGGCTCCGCTTCCCCTGGGGCACCGTGCCCCAAACTCCACAGCGCAGCAGAGCCCAGCAGGTACAAGCAGGCAGTGTCCGCCACTCCCAGGGCTGCAGCAGGTGCAGCTGCCTGCAGGCAGATGAGAGCAGGCTGGGGCTGGCAGCTGCTGCAGGCTAAGGGGGTTCCAGGCTTTTCCTGGCACTCTGCCCATTTCCACCCCAGCCCTGGCTGCAGTGGCCCCGGAAGCTGCTGGCATCAGCTGCCTGCACCAGAGCACAATGCAGCCCAGTAGCTACAGGGAGCTGGCGTTGGCCACTCCTGGGGCCACTGCAGCCAGGGCTGGGGCGAGTGCCATGCCCTCCACCGCCCAGGGCTCCACTTGTCCGCGCTCACCCCAGCTGTCCCCAGGAGCAGCTGACAGGGGAACTTATTTGTTACATTATAAAAGTAGGTTTGCTTCACGTGAATTTGAGATTCAGGCAACATTCTCCAGGTCTATGCTGATCTCATATATGCAAATTTACCTCGTATATCACAAATTTTGGGTACAAAAGGGTCATCACATAACAGTGAATATGCATAAATTGAGGGAAAACCTGTATAAGAAGTTATAATCCCCATTTGAGACAATATACTCATGTAACCCTTTTACAAAAGTTTTATAAATAGGTCACAACAGGCCATGGACTATATTAGGGGCCCAACCTTGTGGGGCTCTCAGAGGCTCCTCTATAGATTAGTAAAGATTAAAGAAAGACACTCAACCCAATGGGACTCAGTGCTCAGTCTAAAAGATCCCATTAATCATCTCTGTGATGCTTACTTTCAGTTCTCAAAACAGTGGATTTGTGTCTCCAGAGATAACATCCTTGTTAAACAGCACTATATGGAGATGAGAGAACAGACCCGATTACCTACCCATCAGCCCTCTTGTCACTCTGCAAGTCTGCGTACATAGTCAAGCCCTTAACTCTCTCTGAAAGTGCAATGTTTCAAGAAGTTAAATGAATCGAGGATATCAAAACAACAAGAATACCCTTTTTGTAGAAAACAGTGATTAACTCGAGGCTGTCTGACCAGTGATATAAAAATTGTGATTTAAAACATTATTTAAATTGATTTGATTTAAATCAAATCCACTCTGGTAGGGGGTGGCCTGGGCTGTGGTACCTGCAGCTAGTCCTGCTGCCTTCAGGCATGCAGCGAGGGAGGCAGGGGTGGCATGGCAGCCGGACTGCACTTCCCAGCAGCTCTTTCCGACTGCTGCTGCCACTGTCGTGGCCATCACCAGATCCAGCCCTGCTGCCTGGGCATCCCAGCCCGTCTGCCTCACCCCACTGCAGGACAGAGCAGGAGGACAGGGGCTCCGTGGAACCTCGGCCTGGGATCCACGTGGGCAGGGTGCGCTTGGCCGGGCAGCTAGGATTGAGCTGTGCGCAGGTGGGAAGTAGCATCTGAGGGCTGGATGAGCGAGTAGGACCAGGATCTTGGGGCAGTCAGTGTGGGGCCATGGTCCAGGGCAGAGCCATGATCTGCTGCTTGCACATCACTATACCAGTTGCCGGTTCTGGGGGCTCAGGTGTGCCAGATCGCAGCTGTGCCCTAGGTCACCAGCCCCATGCTCTCAGTGCCAAGATCCTGCCCTGCCTCCAGCTGCCCAGTCCACTCACAGATGCCACTCCTGGCCCACCCCCCGCAGTCTGCCTGGCCAAGCACATCCTGCCCGTGCAAGTCCCAGGCTGTTCTCCATGGAGATGCTGGGGCTGGGATCACTAGGTGTAACACTGCAGTGCTCAGCCCCAGGGCAAAACCACTTGGGGAGTTTTGGTGAGCGAGTAGGTAGGGAAGGTGCTGACCCAACCTGCGACAGCTCACCAAAACTCCCTAATTGCCCACCCTTGCTCCAAGGTGCCACCCTGCCCTACCTTCTGCCTCAGTGTCCTTTGAAGCCATAAGACCGGACACTCAGCGATGTAATTCGGGGAAACAAAACTGACATTGATGGAGCCATATTTGTTCAGACACTGGGTGGACAGCTACTATCTCTGTGAGGTTCACACAGGAACTTACAAGCTGCTCTTCAGTTAGGAACAGCAGTGCTCCAGCTTTTTGTCTGGTGGGCTAGACCAGCATTTCTCAACCCATGGGTCGCAGCCCAAAAGTGGGTCACAAACAAACTTTAAAAATAGATTCTACTTTAAAGGAGAAAGACATGATGGGAAACTGTAGCTTTTCCCTTGCAGGCTGGTAGAGTGCCAGTCTGCAAGGGGCTGCTTGCCTCCTCCTCCCCCCGTTACCCCCCCAACCCACACACTGGGGGGTTGGGAGTGAGGGGCACTGGATTGGGACTGGCCATCCACGTTTACAAATGAGTCTTGGTACAAAAAATTGAGAACTACTGGGCTAGACAGACAGTGCCCAGTCCATCCACGGGCTGGATCCAGCTGTTGGTATCAATCAGGCAGCCAGGCCAGTGCAGTATGGCCCAATCCAGCTGCATGGAGGGCGACAGGAGGGCAGACCAGCCCCAATCCAGATGATCAGGGGAATGGGCTTGGCCCAGCCTCAACCCAGTCCCACCGGGTGCAAGAGGGATTGGGGGTAGGAGATAGGGGCATGGCCCAGCCCTAATCCAGCTGCATGGGAGTAGGGCATGGCAAGCCACATGGAGGGAAGGGGATATGGCTTGGCCTCAACCTTGCCATGTGGACAGAAGGGGTGTGGCCTGGCTCCGACACACTGCACGGGGCTGGGGAATCTGGCAGTGGTAGAAGGTGGTGGTATTTATTGTCACTGCTCCCCTGCCACCAGATTTCCTGACCCTTGGGGAGGCCCCACTGGCTGGATGTCATGGCTCCACAGACCACGACCAGCCTGCAGACTGTAGGTTGAGTACCTCTTGACTTTAGAAACAGAAATCCAATCATAGGGCACCCTTTGTTAAAAGGATGGGAGAATACAAAACAAAAAACACCCCAACACCCACACACCACAATTTTGAGATCTGTACTTCAGTTGCTGTCAGAGCTAAAATTTTAAAACAGCCTGATGCTAGGATGAAGCTTGAAGCTTTCCGCAAGGAAGAAGGAACAGAAAGGGAGCAATTAACCAAAGGTCTCAATCCTCTTTTCCCCTGCCCTCAACCTGAACCAAAGCAGAGGATGAAGACTCATGAAAATGTGAAAGGACAATGAAGAAGTGATTTGATAAGTGGCTACACTGCCCTACAGCTTACTGGCCTATCCAGAGGAAGCATACAAGTGTCTACACTTCACATAGTACATTCAGCCGAGTATGCTGCACTCTGATTCACATATTTTGGTTCAGTGCCCAAATATCGCTATTTAATAAGGTTATTAATTACCATGTTGTCTAATTTTTGCTGCACAGGAACTTTTCCTTTTAATTGGCTTAGTCCTTCAAAATGCTTAATCCTGTAACTATAATGGTGTGCATGAATGCACGCACGCACACACACACAACACTGCCTATTTTCTTCAATTGCTTACGCACCTGAAATAGGAAGCCCTGTATATACCAACAGTCACTATGGCAGGGCTGGGGATTGTAGAGAAACAAAAAAGAAGAAAACGAAAGGTTCTCTTATTTTGTTTTTTCAAAAAGATAGGCCTTTAGCAGACAACCAGTTTATAGCAAAACCACCACAGAAATTACTGACCATACTCCCAGTAATTTCCAAGCCTCCTACACTGTCATTTTCATGACTCCTTGTTAGCTTCATGGACATGCTCAGGTGTTTATCTGGAGTAGGTGTGAAAAGAATAGCTAGAATGCTAGATATTTGTCAAGATAAAACTCTCCCATTATCAACCCATCTTCCCTATCAGGAAAGGAAGGCCATAAGAGGATGTGGGTGAAAGGAAGAAATAGATGAAAACCAAAACACTAGAATTCAATCGCTTATCCGGGAAAGAACATGATTCAATAGCTAGGACTTCAGTTACCAGAGTCCCAGACTGATCTGCCATGGGGCCCTGTCCCTATCATTTAAAATTTCCTAGTCTTTTCTTTTTAAACCCCTACACTGTCTGTCTTTCCTATTGAGACATTCAGCTTTTTGCAGCAGGGACCGTCTCTAATACACATGTATACAACACCTCATAAAGAAGGGTCCTGAACTCAGCTAGGTGCTCTAGGCACTGTTACAGTACAAGAGTGGGGTAACTTGAAGGGGTGCCTTTATAAAAGTCTGCAACCAAGAGCTGAGCAAACAAAAACCTCCAAATACACATTCACATTTTGTATCAGATTTACATAGTGTATTTGTGCTCCATTTCTGTTTGTTTACCACAAATATTCTAGGGAGCTAGCAGAAACTCAGAGAAACAGCCAGTTATAGAAAGATAGGACACGTGACTGCTGCGACAAACCAGGGCCACAGGGCATGGCCAAACGAAATAATTATACAAGCTGAAAAGGCAGGGGATGATCTCCCCATACATGCCATTAGAAACAACTTTTTAAAATATTGGAAGACTTGCACTTCACTTTTCAGTTTGCTCTTTTCTAGACAAAGCAAATCCAATCCTTTAACTTTTCCTCGTGGGCCATGTCTATCATCATTGCACTATTATCATTATTTTTTGCTTTCCTCTGAACACTCTAGTTCGCCTACAGCTTTCTTAAAAGCATAGCACCCCAAAAATGGACAAAGTACTCCAGCTGAGGCCTCATCCCCACAGCTCTCCTGCAAATATATCCCAGAATGAGATTTGCCTTTTGGCAATGGTGTCATATTGTTGACTCACATTTAGTTCGGTCATCACTATAAACCCAAGATTCTTTTCTCTTATTCTACCTAGCCAGTTATCCTCCATTTTATATTTCTACATTTGATTTCTCCTTTCTAAGTGTAGCACTTTGCACTTGTCAGTACTGAATTTCATCTCGCCGATTTCAGGCCCTCTCTCCAATCTGTCAAGATCATTTTGAGTTCTGACAATGTCCTCTGAAGTACAGTGAACGCCCCGTTATCCAGCACTTTACTAACCGGACTATTCTA
>NW_017728997.1:50146006-50151464 GCF_001723915.1 Gavialis gangeticus | reverse complement strand
AAGAAGGAAAGCAGGTGGGCAGCGGGAAGCTTGATACCCACCACCCTGTGCTGCCACCACTCCGCATCCAGCTGCAACGTCCACCCTGTGCTGCCACCACTCTTGGTTGGCTCTATTCCACTGCAGCAGCCACTGACTCCTGCCAGGGGCAGAGGGCTGTGGACCTGGGTCCCTGGCCCCATAGCCCAGCAGCTGGGGGCCCCCCCTCCAGCAGGGCTGGGGGGGGGCACTGAGTGGAGAGTGAGGGGCATGAGCAAGGCTGGGGAGACCTTTCATTTTAATCATGGATTTGGGGGCGGGCAATCAATCACTCAATCGATCGATCGATAAATAGAATTTCCATCTAAAAAAAATATAAAACAAAATCAAGGAAAACCAAGAGCCGTAATAATTAATTACTCTGAGAGCAACGTGTCTAATTGCAATAAATCTTGAATTTCAAAAAGAAAACCTTTGTATATCAAAAAGGTGCAAAAACAGTTTTTCACAAAGGAGTTGGAGGCCAAAGAATAAATTCAGCAAATAATATATGAAATAAGAATAAGCTTGAGAAAGATTAGTCTGCTTATAGATGATGATTTGCTAACAGTAAGAGGAAAAAGCCCACTAAATGTTATTTGATACATTTGCCCAGCAGTAATGCAAAGGGCCCCCACATGACAGTTGTGTCCCTTTAAATCTCAGCAACTAGAACACACTGCTCTCAGTACTACAGTATTAAAAAGTGAACTACTCACAGGAAGCCTCTTTGCAGGAAGAGAAGCAGAAGGAAGAGTTTCTACAAGAGAATTTCTAGCCGGGAACCCCAAAAATATAACGAACGCCATTCCTGACAGAGTGGTTTAATTGTTAAGTGACTACTCGGGAATGGAGTTGCCATACAGAGGACACCAGAGTTTTAACAACATCATTTGGGAGATTTTCCATCTGAATATTCCAGTGCACTTTAAAAATATGAATCAATTAAGCTTTGCAGGTAATGTTTATACAACTCAAAATAGAGATAGTTCTGCTGAGAAGCCAGAGTAGTCATTTTCAACCAAGGTGCCTTGACATCCTTTTAAGGGTGATACAGCGTGCCATGCAAAGTTAGCACTGTGCAGTATAGGCAGGATAAACCCAGAGATTTCAAATAGGAATCCAGAGTATCAAAACTATTATGCCCTGCTGCGGTCATACCGAGTGCTTTGCAAGAATTGCTCTAGTATTTTTCCCCATAATCAAGAGTGAAAGAGCAGGCATCTACTGAGGAGTACCTCAAGCCTTAAAACAAACAAACAGACTGAGAACCACTGAGCTAAAGTAACTGGCCTGGAGAAAGCAATGTATTAACATAGCTCTAGAACCAGAAGCAGTGTAGCATATGCAAAGCATCTCTGCAGGACCTTGCTGCCTTGTACGCTAGGTATACCCACAGCTTCCAACCTGCTTCCAGGCTGCCAGCATCAAGGGGAATTCAAAACAGCTGCCACCCCTGCCCCTCACCACTTACTAGCCGAGAGGGCTGTGTGTCATGTGGCCCTGCCCCTCTCCATCAATTGGCAGTGAGGGGCAGGGCTGCATGATGGACAGCCCTCATAACCAAATCAGCAGCAAGAGGCAGGACTACACAACAGAACCCTTGTAACCAGGCAGCAGCAAGGGACAGGGCCACTGGAGCCCCTCCCCTAGAGGCGTGGGGAGGCCCTGCTCTGATCAGCCCATGAAAGCAGTGGCCGGCCCCACTATGTCCCCACGAAGTTGGCTGGCCACCTCCTCAAGTTGTGTAGACCAGTATTAGTTATATCCCTGACCTGCATGAACTGTGACTTGCCAGTAGAGGGCGGACAAGCAGGGGTGCAACTAGGAGCAACAACATCCTCCTGCGCCTGTGTGACAACAGGCAGCCATTGGGAGATTACTTCATCACCACTGTTGTGTTCATGTTGTCATCACACCCTGTTGGGTCTGCACGTGCAGTGTCCAGCACGGTCCTTCTCAAGGACCTGAGCCAGCTCTTCATAGTAGGAGATGACAGTCCTCACTGTACCCACCACTTTGCTGGCATCCCTAACCCTTATGTACTGTGACTTTAGGGACATAATTTTGGTCCAGATCTGTGCCAGTACTGATGGTGTCCCAGAGCCACCATTTGAATTGCAATCCAATCAGATTGCTTGGTTCTGCCTGTTGTCCTTTGGGACTTCAGCAGTGGTGGCAGTGGTTCAGCACCACACTGAGACTAGTCTCAAGCCTGCCTGATGGGGCCTGGGGGCTCATTTTTTGGCTCATTCTCTGCCTCTCGTTGACAAAGATAGCTAGCTTACACTGCCGATTGCTTGCATTGACTGCATGGGGTTGCATCCCTTGAGGTCAGAAATGGGAGTTGGCTCGGTGCCCTGGGCGATAGATATCAGGGGGTGAAAGATTTGTTCACACAGAGCAGGAGGTGGGGGACAGGACAGTGCATCCTGGGATGTGGGACAGCAGTTCCACATTGTGCAACATGAGCTGGGTAACAGCGTATTCTTCTATTCTCAGGTCCCCTTGAGACCTCATGACTGACAACTTCCATTCACTGCCAGGTGACCAATTAGGCGGACAAATGTTTGTTAGCACCTTCCTCTATGCTGTCACCATATCAGCCACCTCAGTCTCCTCATCCTTATTATGGCTGTGAGGAGACGGAAGAGATCCCAACCCCCAATGCAAGAAGGCCCTGGGAGAACAAGTCTTAGCAAAGGCTCTGAAAGCAACATGAATTATTAAAGTCCTCTATGATGTAATGATAGATACACCAGGTTAGTTTATTCTGTGTATAATTCATGACTCTTGAGAGGCTGACAGGGAAGCAGGGAACATCATTGCAACTGTTCATTCCAGGAAATACCCACCATCATATGGAAAGCCACAGTGCTCCGAGCCAGGCTTTGAATACAGTTGCCTGTGGGATTGCCAGTCCCAGGTGGGACAAGAGCATCTTGGAGAACTAACAAAGCAGTCACTCTGGCATTGCCAAAGTTAGACGGAAATCAGAAGCTCAGGGCTCAGTGGCAAAGGGCACTACTATCCTATAATCCTGTGGATCACCTTTTTTTTCTTTTTTCTCATCTTGTCACCAGAACAAAGTCACACCCACAGCACTTAGCAGTGGCTTTGCAAGACAAGCAGCAAAAAAAATAAAATAAAGAGGAAAAAAAATAGCACCCACTGTTGTGGTTCAGTGGTAGATTCTTTTGTGCCATATAGGAGACCCAGGTTTGATTCTCGGACGCATATATAGCTATAGCCACGGAGACCCTGATCCCTGAATATACATATAAACACAGCCATTAAGGCACCGAATGTCCAGACTCAGTCTGGCCTTTGGGTTCTGTGTTCATGACCTAAAAGGGATGGGGGAGGGTGGAAGGTCTGGGCAGCTTCCACTTCTCTGTGCTCCTGCCTAGGCACATGTGTCAAAAGGTCCTAGTGACCTCTCACACACACACCACAATCTAGAAGGATTGACGGTTGCCTCCTACTACTACAAGCAAAAACTTAAGTGACTACATCCAAGTGCTCCCACATGGCAGCAGTCACAACATGATGAACACTCATTGGTCCCCAATTAAAGCTAAAGTGACTAAATATCCTGTTTACCTAATGGGACCATCTTTTGGAGTGAATATCAGACCACAAGAAAATCTGTCAAGAGAAATGATGGAAGTATTACAGGTAATAAACTTAACGTGCTGTAATTACAGTGCATTAATGAATGTGTAGATGCACCCAGTGGCTCCATTCCCACTGTATTTCACCCATCATCTACAGGGCTGTTTGAAACAGTCTGTCATAGGACTGTGTACAACATCAAGGGCTTTCTAGATGCCATTTCAACATGGTGTCTGTTTAGTTAAAGCCCCATCTTAAACAACACCTCTCTCCACCATTAGTCCATTTGAGAAGTTCCTGCTTCTGAGAACAGCATTATAAAGAGGGGGTGGTATAATCATTGTTATTATAAAGCACTTAGCGATGCTCAGTCATTGCATCTCTTGATAGCCAAACATCCAGAACCCTGTCATTTTACATGCAGGCTACTTCATTTCCAGAAGCTGTTTGCTGGATTGTTCCTTTTCAGCAAGGCACTCAGGTGAGAGAGGAAGTGGGAGGAAGAAAAGCATTAAAAAAAAAAAAAAATTAATTTATTGCACTTTGCACCATTATCTCAGTGCTTTATGATACAAGCCTAAAAGCTGCCCACAGTACCTTTGGATTGGATTGGTGCTGGTAAGGCAGCACAGATCTAGTGTGGAGCCTGGGGTACTGGAGCACTGAGCTATATCAGGTTGTCACAATGCCCCTGCCTTATTCAGTGTTCCACAATAGTAGAGACAAAACATTCAGTTTTAACATGTTTGTGATCTGTTAAGGTAAGCACAAATTTCACCTCATACAATGAGACAAGTGGACACAACCCCTACCTTCCCCTCACACAGGCACAGAAGTATAATGGAGATGCACTTCACTGCATGGAGTGGGGCTGATACTAGTCAAGTCCAGAAGGTAATATGGGACTTGTCATGCATATTTGGACTACTGGTATATCTAGATCAACTTCCTATCTCCCGGGGTAGCCAATTCCCTGTGCATACAATCTCCCATACTCTAGGATAGGGATGTCAAACTAACAGGCCCTCAGCTGGATCCAGACCATGGGGTTCATCCCAGGCCAGATCTGTGGGGCCAGTAGAAACTGCAGTCAGTCCAGAGCCAGCAGGGCAAATAAGAACTGCCTCTCAGTCATGTCCATAGCCTGATCTAGGATTTTAAAAGGGGGAAGGGGTGTAGAAACAGCAACCTGCACTGCAGGGGAACTGCACTCCCCAACCCCTCCACTGGGATGAGCAGATCACGCTGCAGGAGCAGCAGCAGCCAGGGACACCCCCTGCCCGCATTTTTTTTTTTTAGTAAAGTCTCCAAATCAGGTAACAATTCTTCCATTCCCCTCTATGCTCATGCTACCTCCCCCCCTGCCCTCCCTCCCAGTTTCACCTCACCCCCTCAACTTCTCTACTTATGCTTCTGGGCAAGAAGGGGAAACCTGCTTGCCACCACCACCAAGGGGGGCAGCAGCAGCATAGGCAAGGGTGAATCCCACTCTGTGCCTGCTGCAGGCTGGGGAAGGGGGAGGGGACCCTGCCCACCCCTGCTGCCACTGTTCCCTGCTGAGCCCAATTTCCCCATGCAACCTAAGTGGCAGGGCAGGAACAGCTCTGGAGTTGCCTCCACCTCCAAGTCAGTTGCAATGGTGGGCAGGGGACAGGGAAATGCTGCTAAGCAGAGAAGGGAAAGGAGCGGGGTGCCAAGTGGGGTGGGGGTGGGGGAAGGGGGTAGAGAGAAGAAGCTATTCTTATCCAATTTAGGGACTCAAAGAAAAAAGAATCCTCACTTGCCTCCTACACAGTGTAGTTCAAAAAAGGCTGGGGGAAAGAAA
>NW_017728997.1:50139943-50141006 GCF_001723915.1 Gavialis gangeticus | reverse complement strand
CCCCTGCTGCCACTGTTCCCTGCTGAGCCCAATTTCCCCATGCAACCTAAGTGGCAGGGCAGGAACAGCTCTGGAGTTGCCTCCACCTCCAAGTCAGTTGCAATGGTGGGCAGGGGACAGGGAAATGCTGCTAAGCAGAGAAGGGAAAGGAGCGGGGTGCCAAGTGGGGTGGGGGTGGGGGAAGGGGGTAGAGAGAAGAAGCTATTCTTATCCAATTTAGGGACTCAAAGAAAAAAGAATCCTCACTTGCCTCCTACACAGTGTAGTTCAAAAAAGGCTGGGGGAAAGAAAAAAAAGCAGCCTGTGCTACTGCACCCCCTCTGGATCCATCCCAGCCATCTGCAGAGGTTTGTAGACCCCAATTCTATAGTAGGCCTCTGCAATAAGATCCCTTCACCCCCAAACTTCTGGGCCAGGGTGTTTGACACCCCTGCTAAGGAACAGGACTGCAGAGGGAGTGCCCCCTGGTGCTCACAAGGAAGAGCTACATCAGATTGTCTTTCCTTTTAAAAGGGGAAAGAAGCTTACACATGCACAGAAGTCAAGGCTGAAGGGGTGAAAAAAAAGCAGAGACAAAAAGTTAAAGTCATGTCCCTTCCCCAGCCAAATGCCCCAGAGTAATAGATAAGCAATATAAGCATACTGCCACTCACCTTGCACCATCACTTATTCATTACGATTAAACAATTTCCACCCCAGATATTCAAAAGCAAAGACCATGGAATAAGGTTTTCCCCAGGTAGTTTATCATGCATTAACCCATCCTTTTTAAACACGTTAGACAGGCAAAAGCTCTCACTGTTTTCATAGATAAGGAAAACTGAGGTTAAGTAAGTTGCTGAAGTCCAGCCAGCTTGTCAGTGGTAGAGCCATGGCTAGAACTCAGAAGCTTCTGACTCCCAGTTCTATGTTCAAACTCCTAAGGCAGTACAAATAGATTCTTGCAACAGGAAACGTGTGCGCAAAACAGTACTCCATGGTACCTGTCCTCTTCAACAATCCAGCATGTTGTGCACGCACACAAGATGTGGGGGGGCGTGGGCACACTAGAAGGAAGCAACAG
>NW_017728997.1:50135955-50139932 GCF_001723915.1 Gavialis gangeticus | reverse complement strand
GATCTGCTCAGGTCCCTTCCAACCCTAGAAGGTATGAAACAAGCATGTTAGAAAATCAGAGACAATTCATTTTTCTATTTTTAAATGCCAAAATCCATTTATAAAATTCAAAACATGTATTTTCAGGCAGCCAAAAAGCTTGTGCAGATATTATTCAGGCTTGTTTCCCCACTTTCCCCCGAAGAGACAGAAGCAGTTTTTAATGTGGTCTTCTTGATGGGTCTTATGACATCATCAACCCCTTTCTATTTAGAATAATGACTTCTTCCACACACCAAGAGATTTGAAATTACCTGTGAAATATTTCCCTAGGCACAGGCTCAAGAAGCATGTAAATTACCCAGCTTAATGGCCTCTAGAATTTCTCAGACACAGGCCTGCGTGTGCATATACAGCCCCCTCCAGCTAGAAAGTTTCAGATGCTATCACAGGAGCCATGCCAAGGGGTGAATTTCTGAGGGATAAGGGAGCGCTATTACTCCAAGGTTCCCTGAGAGCTTGTTCAGACACTGGCAGATTGCCTCTGGGTGTCAGCTTCCAAGTAACACCATATTAGCTACCATAGATGTCACATTTCTGTACACCAACATCCCCCATGACTATTTCAGGTTTGGAGAATCCCTACACCTACAAAATAAATAAATAAATAAATAAATGGCAAATATCATGGGTATATGTATGGCTCCCCCTTTCACCACCACATTTGAGAAAGTCCTTGAATTCCGCTTCCTCCACAGCTGCCCTCCCATCCCCCTGATATACCCAAGGTACATCAATAACATCTTCCTTGTATGGACACACAGGAAAATTTTTCCAGAAAAATTTCTGCAGGACTTTACCAGCTTCCACCCCTCCATTAAACTAACTCTGGAATTTGCTTGGTGGAATATTCATTTCCCCAGACCCTACAGCGAAGGTCTTCTAGTAACAATGCGATGCTGATGTTGCATCAGAAACCTGCAGACTGCAGCAGCTACCTTCACACTTCCAGCTTTCATCCTGCACACACCCCATAGAGCCATCATTTAAAGCAAAGTTCCAGGTGTCTGCATGCATACCTTAAGGACCTGAAGCAGGGATTCCTACACTTGCAATAGAACCCCCCAAACTGTAGCCATTTAAAATGAAAACAAGTCAGACTCAGGCCTCGTACCAGTATACTACTACTGCCAGGGCAAGGACAACTGAGTTCTTCTGGTTACCACCTACAGCCCTCCCCCCGCAACAATGCCCTCCTGCTTATCCTGGGAAAAGATGACCGTCTCAAGGTAGCCACTCATTGCTGACCTCAGGATAGCTGTTCTCAGGCAGAGAACATTTAAGAACCAAACTGAACAGGCAATTGTAGAACAAGAAATCCACAGACTGGACTGTGTTAAGCACAGTTTAAATACAGACTATGGATTCTTATCCTATTACCTGGATTTGTTTGTGACCCCTTTGTTCCTATAGATTATTTTCTTGTATGCCTCTCCCAGCACTGCCCCCCTGTCCCTCCTCCCTTTCCAACCTTTTGTATTCAAATCACTCCACCATTCTATACACTGCTCTGTGCACATCCTTTTTACACAACTGATGAAGGCAACTCCAGTTCACAAATGCTTACACTTTAGTCAGTCAAGGCAGCACAAATCTACCCTGCCTTCTGAAGTCAAGATACTGCAGCATTATACAGACTCAATAAAAAACCTGGTGCATCATCAGCACAAAAAAGTAATGTTAAGAGTCTTTCTTGGGAAAGGTGCCTGGCCATAATTTACATGGCACAAGCAGCCAAATGTACAATGGCTTATGCTGCAGCATACCCCCATTTAATTTAGCAAAGCCTGTTGTTGTGGCACACTAAGCACTTGGCAACAATTGTATCAACTCTTCTCTTAACTGTCCAGAGCAGCAGCCCTATCCAAGAGCAGAGATCGCCCTCTCCCTGGTGCCCAGGCACTAGTCAGAGTTCTATCCGCAGAGGACCTCTGGTTCCCAAGAGACGACTCCAGTCCATCCCCAAATCCTCCAGGCTCGCACCACTGCATTGACTGAAAAGGGAGGGAGCACAGCTCATTTGGAGGAGCAAGTGAGTGTTAATTGTATGGAGGCAGGATCTATTCCCAGCTCTAGCACAGACTTACTGCTTGGCCTGGTCATAGAACTTACTTTCACCTGAAAATGGAAAACTAACAAAATGCAAGTGTTATTAGCAAAACACACTGAAAGCATTCTACAGCAGAAGGGGACCAAAAATGCATGTAAGAGGAGAAAAAAAGTGCCATTGCCTCAGAAGGAAAAAAGGCAAGGCAGCCCTGAAAAGAGAATGATCTACTCATCCCAGAGGGCAGGACTGAGGTAGAGAATCCACTAAAGATCTGGTCTTCATGCTCCTAGAGACTCCCATCTGCAGAGCTGGCAACTGATCCTGTTTCACAAGAGCCCAGTAAATCAAGAAAGACCCTGAAAACCTACCTTGGAGAAAACTAGTAAGTGGGAAATATCTTTGTCTATAATATAGCACTGAACACAGGTTACCCCAGACATGAGTTTGGCCCACTAACTGAAGCTAACAGAGTAAAACCTGAAATAAGTTTGTCCCAATGATCTTCACAGGGGTTTTTCCCAAAGCTAGTCCACCCTCATTCTGACAGGCTGTAACATACTTCCTAGTCTCGTCCATCCTACCAAGCCATGAATCAACAGAAGGCTCAGTATCATGCTGCTCTCATTTTCCTCTGGTGTAGTTAGGATAAGCTACTCAAACAAAAATTTCAACGAATACAAATTGAAAACATGACAAGCCACATTTCTCACTTCCAAGGAAGCCATCAACAGATTCTTCAAGGCCATTTTCAAGATCAAAATTAGCTACAAATCCAGGCCACCACCACTGTAAAATTTTACCTCTGCTATGTAGAGATTGAAGTCCAAGCAAAGAAATAGCAGGGAAAAAGCAACAGAAGGATCAAAGTTGTGGAAATGAGGTGGGAACCCCTTTCCTCTCCCCACTCCCAAGCAGGACAATCCAGAAGAAGTGACAAAAATGCTGAAGTGTGTGACTTGGGATATTCTCTATTTCAACTAAGCAGTGCACCAATAAAGATTTTCTTGGCCTATACCGATAGCCAATTTAACCTGCCATATCAGCTGATACCAATCCAATAAGTGATTTACAGGAATACAGCTGGGCAGCATGAAGAGCAGCTGCCTGCAGATAAGTCTGTGGAGGGGAAGGGGCAGATCAAGGCCCCCCATGGTGAGGGAGGGAGTGGGGAACAGAACCAAGCTGCAGGTGGCTCATTCAGGGGATCAGCATCCCATCACTTAAAAATGGTGGTAGCTGTGCTTGAACTAAAGCTTGTCAAATGAGTTTGTCCAAGCCCTGCCATCACCATTTTTAAGTAAGCAGTCCAGGAGGAAAAGGTGGAGTGATTGTCATAGGCGACTCCATCCTGAGAGGTACAGAGGGCCCCATCTGTTGCCAGGACCCCTCGACACGTGAGGTCTACTGCCTACTGGGAGCAAAGATTCAAGACATGAAGGGGATGATCCAGGCCATGATCCAGCCCATCGATTACTACCCCATGGTCCTAATCCACGTGGGTACTAATGATGTGGCCAGGAGCAGCCCTGATCACCTGATGGCAGACTACCACACTCTGGGGGGGGCGTGCTGAAGGAGATAGGCACACAGGTGGTTTTCTCTTCTATCCTACCAATGAGTGGATGTGGAAGACAGCATGTGACATGCACTGCGGAGACCAACCGGCGGCTTCGGGAATGGTGTCGAGGCAGGCTTTGGCTTCCTCGATAGTGACCGACACATACGACAAGAGACGTGCTCGGATGGGATGGGCTCCACCTTTCCCCTGAAGGTAAGTGTGTGTTTTCTTCTAGGTTGGTGGATCTCCTCCAGTGGGCTTTAAAACTAGGCTTGTCAGGGGAAGGGGAAGACGAGGGCGGAGGAAGCCTTGGACTGCTAAACCAAGCAA
>NW_017728997.1:50134663-50135010 GCF_001723915.1 Gavialis gangeticus | reverse complement strand
GGCCATCACCAGGGAGTACTATACTGCGGTTGCTCTGGGATGCAGGGGGGCAGTCAGGAAGGCCAAGGCGGAGATGGAACTGGGACTAGCTTCCCAGATCAAGGACAACAAGAAATCCTTTTTTAAATACATAGGGGCAAAAAGAAGGTTCCAGGTAATGTGGGGCCCCTGCAGGAAACGCTATAAAATTTGGTCGTCACACCAGACGACAAAAGCTAACATATTTAACTATTTCTTTGCCTCCATTTTCCCCGAGCAGGGACTGGAACAGCCACCCCCTCCCCCCCGGGCCCCTCTTAGACCCCAAGCGAGGCACACCTAGGCCAAGGGTTAGTGAGGAACTAGTT
>NW_017728997.1:50132701-50133325 GCF_001723915.1 Gavialis gangeticus | reverse complement strand
GGCAGGGGGTCAGACTTAATGATCTGCTCAGGTCCCTTCCCGACCCTAGAAACTATGAAGCTATAACTATAAGTATAGGGATGCTATTAATTGGAGTGGAGCCAAGTGGGGTAAGGGTGGATGAAGGCTGCTCACTGTGGGATTGGGGCTCTCTGCTCTGTTGCCTTTGCCCCAGGAGCCCCATGCTGACCATGCTCAGCAGCAGGAAGCACAACTCACTGCCCCCACTGCTGCCAGGTGGACAGGGGATGCACAGCTGGCGTGGGGCTCCTGAGTGAAAGGCAGCAGAGCTGAGAGCCCCAAGTCTGCATCTGCCCCTCCATGCCTCCCCCAGAGGATGTGCACAGAAGTGGAGACCTGCCCTCCCTGCCCACTCCTGCTAGATGAGCTGCCCACAGCTCTGTTGCACTCCCTACCCCAGCCTCATTCGCCATCTTGTTTAGGCAGCACCTCCAGCACCAGCCCCTACCCCACATTCCTCATTGTGGGGGCCTTGATCTGCTCTCCCATGCCCCTTCCTCGCCACAGACTTACCTGCCAGGTGCTGCTCTCCATGCTGCCCGACTGCATTCTTGCATGCATCATTGGGGCACCCTGGCCAGAAGGCATATTGTATTCAGTGAC
>NW_017728997.1:50131289-50132590 GCF_001723915.1 Gavialis gangeticus | reverse complement strand
CATTCGCCATCTTGTTTAGGCAGCACCTCCAGCACCAGCCCCTACCCCACATTCCTCATTGTGGGGGCCTTGATCTGCTCTCCCATGCCCCTTCCTCGCCACAGACTTACCTGCCAGGTGCTGCTCTCCATGCTGCCCGACTGCATTCTTGCATGCATCATTGGGGCACCCTGGCCAGAAGGCATATTGTATTCAGTGACATTAAATCAGCTACACTGGCCAAAAAAAAAAAAAAAGGTGATAGTTGATAATGTTAACATTCCTCTTATATCAGTTGTATATTAGCATCAATATCTAATTTCTATGGTAGAATCTGGACATGTTTACTGTTTCATATAGTACTTCACATAACATTAAAAAATGTTTTAGTCAATTACAGGCTGATCCCTACAGGACACATTGCAAAAATGATGTGGCCAGTTCTGTAGCACAACAGCAATATTTACACTACTATTTTAGGGCTGGGCATTGAGTATGAATTCTGCATCCACTTAGAGCAAAAGCATGAATTCAAGCAGGCAGATTGCAATTATTCCAATTAGAACTTGGCCCAGTGCAGTCAGGGCTTCAGTTTGCATAATATCTGAGGCAGGACACACTCAAACACCTGGCAGCCCCACATTCACTTCCGCAACACCATATTCAAGAAGTGCTGTGTTCTCAAATTTGGAGGACAAGTGCCATTTACTAAATCATCAACATCACTTCCTGCAACAGCATAGTTTTCTTTAGGAGGGGGTTTGCACACAAACACTGCCTAGACCCAATACTGCTTATTTTAGGAGATCTAGCAGTCGGTATTAAATCCATCTCTTTCTGTGACCACACAGCTAAGGAAAAATGTGAATGGATTATACAAGTTACTATATAAAAATATATTCATCTGGCCATGGCAAATCCACCTTTATCTGCCATTCAGCTGTGTTCCCACAAAACAGGAAAGCCCATTTTCTGAGGAGGGCGCCATATACGCAGCCACCCTGAAATGCAACTTAAGTGGTTTTCACAAAAGAGCCTACTCTGAGTGTCTCTAATCATGTCCATGAACTGATCAAAACAGCAGTCCTTACAGTACAAGACTACTAGGAAAAGGTGTCAAGAAGGGAAAATGAATACAGTTCCCATGTGTCTGCATCACTATGGGTAACTCTTCATGCAAAATATTGCCTCTGCATTCAGTCTGATCCTAGACTAGATAATATTGTACGTTAAGGGAAATGAGGCACAAACAAGGCTGTCAGAATGGCATGCTGTACAAGATAGCACAGGGCTAATGCAGAGGGGGACAGGGAAGGAAGGAA
>NW_017728997.1:50120196-50131158 GCF_001723915.1 Gavialis gangeticus | reverse complement strand
AAAAAAAAAAAAAAAAAGCATCAGCTACCTAAGCAGGCACACTTGTGAAATAGGACCTTGTGTCAGAACCTGGCTGCAAGACACCCTTTCACAGCTGGCCATAGGACATTACAGCTTCCTCTCATCCTCTTAGTTTCTTGTTTTGTTGACAAGGGAAGGACAGGTGAGGCAGTATGGGTTTTACCTGGGACCAGCTCCACAGCCCTAGACACTGCATAAGCGAAGTGAGAGAATGGTCCCATGTCCTCATCAGGCCTGTCAAGAATTAAGAGAAAGGCAGAATAGTCCCCGTGCCACCCCGCCCACCCCCAGGAGACAGTGACTCAAGGCAGTTCAGTTTTAAGGCCACTAAAGTCCCCCAAAAAAAAAAGAATGACAGAGGGGATCCCTTTAGTCTCAGGGCAAGAGGGAAAAAGATAATGTTGAATTCAAGCGCACCAAGAGAGAATCTGTTACCACATCAAATGAATTGGAAGAGATGGCTGTTCAGGAGTATGCTACAAAGGCATTTAAGATCTATGTACAAATAGAAAATAAGTGTCTAGTGCATTTTTTCCCTCTTATACCACCCTAAATCAAGCCTCTGCACTCTTTAAAATTAGAAGAAAAAAGGTCCAAATTCATTCAGGGCACAATATCATTACCTTCAGCAAAATTACACCAGGAAACATTTGGCCCAATAACTTAAAAGACTCACAGCTTGTAAATACAGGTTTCCCTCACTTTGTGCTGTACATGCGTTCCTGGAAAACAGCGCATAACTAATTTGCATAAAGGGAGCCTTCTTTACAATGTAACAAATAGGGATACATTCCAAGACCTCAACTGTACTGACCTGCAGACCTATTTCTACTGCTTTTACAAAACAATTTTGGTACTTACCAACAGCAGATAGTACACACAAGCACAGGGCACTACCATAATGGGGATGGCAACTACAGAAACATGTTGCAGACAACAAGCAATGAGCACAGATCCACACAGAAGACTATATTTTGGTGCTCATCACTCCCACAGTGCACCACACAAAGCAGCTGACTGCAGGTTTCCACCACACAGATCACATAAGAGTGAAATTACCTCGCATACAATGAATATTTGGTATAAAAAGGGTAATCACATAAGAGCAAATTCGCACATACAGAACCTGCACAAAGCGAGGGAAACCTGTATAGCACTATAACAGAGAACAGCATACACTGATAAAGAGGATGACTTCTTCTGCACAGTTATAAGTCCCAGTAGGGTAAGGATGTTTCAACCCCAAAACAAACAGGCACCAGTGTATATAGATGGGGTGTACATATGCATGTGTTCATTGCCTCACACACACGGAGGAGAAGGGACGGCTTGTTATGGGCTTACACAGATTCACTCCTGGAGCTCTCAGAACTGCTGTCATTCCTCAACAGGCAAAATAATGTACATCAGATGACCAAAGTAATGAAGACAATTATTAAGATTCCCAGGCAAACAAAATTATAAAAACCCCCCAAACAAAAAACCGATATACACATAAAAGAAAGACACTGATTTCATACCTATCCAACCCATCTAGTTTTGCAGCATGGGCTGGATGGGAGGGGGGAAAAAAAAAAAAAAAAAAAAAAAAAAAAAAACAGAATCCAGCTGAAGCTGTGATGCATACCTAACTGGTTGTAGACTCACACTCCTGTAACCATTTCCAGCTTGAAGACTTTGAATAATTAAAATGACATTTTTCCAACTTTTTTTTCTGCTACACATGACAAGCTGCTGCAATAGATTTGCCTTTACCTTGAAAGAGGTGTTCCTTCCTCCCCGCAAAGCCCCCGAGGCTTATATCACCTGTACACATGTTATTTTATTTTTCCCCTTACCGAGCATCAAAAATGCAGTAATCGATAGCAAGTACTTAGTACAGGGTTCTAATTTATAAGGCCAACTTAGACATGAGGAAAAAGGTACATTTACTGCTATGTAATGACCTCAGTAAACCAGGAGTCAAAGGATGCTCAGCCAGTCATAGCCCAAAATTTGGCTAAATATTCAATACCTGATAAAAATTCATACTACCCTACTAGGCTTCCTAGACCCTCTGTCTCTCAAATGCAATTCCTCCTTGGCTTCAATGTTGCAGCTACCCAAAACCTAAAAAAAATCAAAAGAATAAATAAATAGAAGTCAACCCCATGTTAAAACCAGGAATGCAAAAGATTGCATCTTCTCTTGTTACTAAACCACACCCCATGTAGGTGAACTTTGGATCACTGTGAAGAGATATTATGTAAAGTTCAATGGATCTCAGATTCTAGCTGAGGAAGACCTCCCTCCAGCCCCCTCTCTTTGGGCCTGTCCGCTCCCCTCTCACTCCCATGTGTCCATCAATTTGGTTGCTAGGTAGCCAACTCACTGCCACTGCCTAGTGACTGGTCTCAGGTAAGAGGGTGTGAATTTAACCTCTCTATTGTGTTGAGCTCTGACTTCATGACATGGGCTTAAGACCCTGCTTCTATGTCACTCCATTAGGTAATGGAGTGATGTTTTTCAAACTGATTGGCCAGCATCAAGTGACACGTATCCCTGACTGGGTCCAGGTGGTGAGGTCAGGAGGGCTATGTAAGAGTCAGGTGGACATTTTAAAAATACACACACAAGCACGGTCTTCCACATCCAGCAAATGAAAGAGCTGCAGAAGTAAGTAACTTACCAGAAACTTAGTTTAATGCAATCTAAGTCACAAATCAAAGGGCTACCAAGTCACTTCTGTTTGCTCAGGGTTATTCTTTTGCTACTTCTCTGACTTGTACTCCCCCATGCATACCTTCTCTACCCAATATGCTCGCTAGCACCAGGACCGAAAGGGACCACAAGATGAATATGAGCTACCAACGTGATGCCATGGCGGGCAAAGCTAACCAAACTATGGCGTGAATCCACTGATGCATCTCAAGCAAAACCAGGGAAGTCATCTTCCCGCTGTATTAGGCCCTGGTGAGACCTCAGTTGGAGTACTGCATCCAGTATTGGGCCCCCCACTTCAGGAAGGATGTGGAGAAGCTTGAGAGAGTCCAGAGGAGAGCCACTCGTATGATCCAAGGCCTGGAGGGAAGGTCATACGAGGAGAGGCTGAGCGACTTGGGACTCTTCAGTTTGGAGAAGAGAAGGCTCAGGGGGACTTGGTGGCAGCCTACAACTTCATAAGTGTGGTACATCAGAACCTGGGAGAACAGCTGTTTATCAGCGCTTCCCAAGGAATAACAAGGTCTAACAGCCATAAACTCCAGGAGGGCCGATTTACACTAGGTAAGAGAAAAAAATTTTACTGCGAGTGTCCAGGGTCTGGAACAAATTCCCCCCCAGGGGTGGTGGAATCACCTAGTCCAGACTCCTTCAAAAACAGCTGGATTTAATTTCTTGCTGGGGTCACTTGATCCCAGCTAACTTCCCATGCATGGTGGGTGGGGCTGGACCCAATGGTCTCATGAGGTCCCTTCCAGCTCTTAATGTCTATGAAATAAAACAAGCCTGGTTGTATATGCTTGAGGGACTGGGCAGGTTGTCTTGCTCCTTTTATTTGGCTGACTAAAGGGAAGCTACTTTTTTGCATCAGGCTATAAGCAGCACCCAGATATATCCTGCTGGGGTTAAGCAATAGGGCTGTGCAAAATTTCTCTGGCTGTTTCGATTTGACATGGTTTCAACCCATTTTGAGCACGAAACAGTTAAATTGAATTTTAAAAATAAATAAATAAAAATGAAGGCTTTAAGAACAGCCTTGAAATAAAATGAGGCTAGTTGAAACACTGAGTTTCGAAGTTACTAGCAGCCAGGTGGTGGTAGACAAGGGAGAGCCAGGGCTCCACAGCCCCATGTGGCTCAGCCAGGAGCACAGCTCTGGCTCTCCCCGCCTCCCACAGCCGGGCTGTGGGAAGTCGATCATGGCACAGGGGAAGGGAATTGAGCCCGGGCTCAGTTCCCCTCCCCAGCTCCCAAGTGACAGCATCTGGCTTCCCTCCCTCACCCAGCAGGTAGATTGGGGGCTCACAGCCCTGGGAGAGCTGGCACAGCCCCTGCAGCCCTCCTGGGGTTACCATCCCCTATCTGCCTGCCAGATGAGAGGCTGTTTTGAGCTTCCCCGTTATAGCAAATGGACAAAACAATCAAAACAGTGTCACTGTTTCAATGAAGCAAAACGGAACAGCGGTTTCGAATCAAAACGAAATTCAAAACAAAGAGCTGTTCCATCAAAACCTTGAAATGGAATGGTGCCATTTCGCAGAGCCCTATTAAGCAACCTGTAGGTCTACAGAGTCTGTGCATCCTGGGCAGCACAGAGCCCAGACCAAGACCCAAGTTCAGGTGGTGGCATCACTACCCCAGGCTTGCGGGTGTGTGCTCCAGGAAGGGGGTCAGCCAGATGTGAGGCACCCCAGAGGCGGCACTCAAAGCTTGGTTTTTGGCTAGGCTCAGTGAAGGAGCACCCCCTACTAGTCCACTACAAGAGTACTTCATCAATTCAGCAAGAGCACTGCAAGTGAGAGCGCTTTATAAATCCACAGGAGCATAAACACCTCACATGAGCAAGTCTCTTTTCTTTTTTTCTTAAATAAGAAAGATAGTCCCCTATTTGAAAGATGAGTGGAAGCCACACATCCTGTGTCACAGGTTTGCACTTAATAAAAATACCTACTGGGTGTGTGCATCTACACATGCATTTGAATGCACAGTAACCTATTTTACTGCACATTAAAGCGCCACATAAAAACATGCTACTATGACAATGTGCAGTAAAATCGGCTACTGCACATTAAGCGTCATTTGAAGACGACCATGTGCATTAAGGCAGCCTGATCCATATTTCTTCAGTACCACACATTGGAGGTATTAAATTTAAGTGTGAATTAAAAAAAGCACACTAATGCACATTTAAACATGCCTAGTAAGAAGCAGAATCCGATTTCAAAGCAGACATGCACAGCATTTTCCTATTGCAATAAAGTTTCAGGGCCTAGTTCTGTCATGCCTTGAAAGGAGTTTGTATAAGTCATAAGAGAATCATTTCCCCATTTGCCACCTGACCAGAGAGTCACACCCTCCGAATTCTTTCCATCAACTTAACAGTTTAAGGGGTACATTTGCTTGCACTTGGAAAGACGGAGGAACAAAAGTGGGAACACTGGCTGCTTTTATTTATCCACAAGTCAGATACCTGGAGGCAGCTGCAGTGTGAACTGGTGTCATGCCTGCTGAGTCGCTCATTTTTACCTCTTAAAATCAGAAGGATCATGGGGACCAAAAGGGTCAGCTAGTTCCTGCCAGAGCTCATGACTACGGTCAACTGACAGAGTTGTACAACTCTTCCTTTTATGCTTGGATTCTCTAGGTAACCTGAAACTTGTACCTTTCTACTATTAACTGATCCATTTGCTCAGTACAATTTGAATGATCTTCCTCCCATACAAAGCAAAGACGACATGCACATTAGATGCTCCAGGGTTGGGGGGCGGCACTTTAAATTAGAGTCGCTCTGAGAGCCAAATCTAAATTAAAAACACCCACAGCATCATGTGTATTCAATGTCCTGCGCTTTAAAATGGTGGCAGGGGCACTTTAACTAAACCTCATTTGATGAGCTTTAATTAAAAAAAAAAAAAAGTCCCCTCTGCCATTTTGAAATGCAGGGACACTGAATACATGGCACTGAGGCTGCTGGAGTACACCAATTAACATGCTCCAGACTCGCAGCAGACTCAATTAATCAAGTTTGCTCTGACATGTGCTAATTAGCACACATTGGAGCAGAGGTCTGTCACAAATATAGGTGCTCTTAGAGTCCAAAACCACATTCACTTCATTGAAACCCAAGCTTCCAGTGCAGCTGAAACATTCAACTCTGCTCGATGCAATAGAAACTCTCCCACCCCCCCATTCCACTAATTTCTTAGCAGCAGCAGGTTTATACACACTCCCACCAACATTTCAGCCAATGCTGTACACAAAAAAAACAAAACAAAAAGATCCAACACATACACACAGGATTTGGTTTAGCCAACTCCAAGGCAAAGCAGAAATGGGATCACCCAGGCCTTGTGTTCATTAACTTCATGAAGGGTTATTTCAATGACATTGACTGGCCCCATCCCAGAAATGAGATTTGCATTTTATACTAACCCAAGGTATATTCTTCAGTGTACAGTAAAACACTGATACATTTGCAATTCATGGCTCTCCACACCTATTTTCACATGAGAACAAACAGGTGAATTTCCCCTACAGCCTCCCATCCCTTCTTAGCAAGACTCCAGTAACAGGGAGTAGTAGTGAGAAGGCTCATGTTACCAAGACTGTACAATAAATTGTGTAAAAGTAATGAAATGTTCACCAAACACACCGTGCAGTCCCATAAATAATTCAAAGTAACCCATCAGGTAAGTGAACATGCATTTTGTAATGTATGATAGAAAACTAAAGATAATGCTTGTCCACTTGCCAATTGGCAGTCTTAGTTCAAAATGGATCTCTCAGTTATCAGTGCAGCAGGGTACATCCCAATCTCTGCAACACCAATTCAAAGTCATTTCAGTAGAGTTACTCATTTGTGCTGGTGAAAGCAAGATTGGAGGCTGCTCCGTTAAAAAATAAAATAAATAAAAATGCAGTGCGATTCCTTTCTGTTAGTACCAGTGGAAAGCAGGGGCTCTCATCTGTACTTTTGATAAATCTCTTCCTACATGCAAAGATTTAAGGGCCTCCAAGCACCAGCATTTTATTGGGCCCCATCCATCTTCAGTTTAATCCCATTCACTTTACTGGAGCTAGAGCAAGAATGCATTTGGCTCATTACAGACACACACACACACTCCACTATGTTTTGACCATGTGCCAAAGGCTTTATCATCAAATACAGTGTACAAGGTTTTTATATCACCACTAAGTGCCTGACCCAACAATCTGATGACTGACACAGGGCATTACCATGCATAAGAGCCAGAATCTGATCTCCTCCTTTTGGTCCCTCCACCTCCCATCCCCAGTTGAGGCTAGAAACTTCAGAGGAAACATTCGAAGCCTCCCATTGCATTGGGTTTTTTGTCCCCAAGAGCTCACTGAGAAGCCACTTTAGAGGGGAGCATCTGTTCTTCTAGTTACATGAAAGAAGAGAGGCTTTGCATACAGTTCATGAACACACATGGAAACCACAGACTATACAACCTCTGTACATTCTGCATCTCCTGGCCTCCATCCTTTTTCACTTGTCCCCAAAGAGAAGTGGCTAAAATACCACACACCCATGGACCAATGGATATAAGCAAGTATTTGCTTTGCAGACAAAGAATTAATCCTTCATTCTGGAGAATGTGCCTAATATTTATTACTATACTTTTAGTTGTTTCCAGTCTTAGATATTTATCCCCAAGAGAAGCATGGTGATGTTGCCAAAATAGGCAAGTAATTCTACCCATGCACTTTTTACAAAAAGTGCATTTTCCCCTTCCTGGCTCTTTACTAAAGAACACCAGGCTATACATGTTCATTGACGTTGAAGAACTCCACAACAGTATCATAACATTCAGTCCAGCTCTCCAAACAGCCCCATTATTATAAACTTGAGTGCATGTTTTGCTTTCCAAGGGGTCACTAGAAATTCAAATATTTAAATGCTCTGACAGCATCCTTTCAAGATCAGTACTTCACTTAAGTATTTTTGCTTTAGAATGACTTAAACTTGAGGTTTCACCAGCTTACTAACACACATACATACACATGCACAAAAGGAAGCCAAAGCTAATGCCAACTTGTGTTGTTTATTATACATGTATGATGTTATAATGCAGGGATGGCCAGCCTGCAGCACATGTGCCACAGGCAGCATGCGGTGTGGCATGAGAAGGAGATGGGCAACATGGCAGCAAAATTTAGGCAGAGGAAGGGGATGGGAGTGGCACTCAAGAAGCGTGTGGAGCCAACAGGCAGCATACCTGCAAAACAAGTTGTCCCATTGTTATAGTATGCATATATAGGCAATGATACACCAATACTTCCATAGCCAAGGGCTTTCTGGTAGCTTTCAAAGCCCAAATGCTGAGACACTTGCTTAAGAATAAATTCTGCTATGAGTTGAATGGGAACCTCTGACTACTGTCACTGGAATTTTAATGGAGCTTTGCAAGAAAAAGGTTTCTCTGAATGGAATATCCCAAGTCTGTCTGCTAGACTCAGACAGGGCCAAATTCCACCCTCCTATGCTCTGGAGGGTTTCTGATTGATTTCAGCAGGAACCATTTGCTCCCCCAAAAGGCAGACTTAAACTTTTACCAATTACAAAAAGAAATGTGCAGGGTTGAAAGAACAAAGGCTGGGAAGCCAGCTGAGTACTGATGCGATACAGGAGATGCTCACAGAGGGGAGCAAAGTTCATTTAACACACTAGGGATGGGCAAAAAAATCCCTCCCATGACTGTAACACTCGTACGTGATCTACTCATAGGGATGCCTAGCAGCAGATGAGAAACTGCTTTTCCCATCTCCTCACCCACAGGCAAGGTAGCTGTGGCAAGGGCCTTTCGACACCAACAAACAGCAGGGACCGAAGTGACAGAAGAGGAAACAACCAGTAGAATCACTAGAAGAAAATGCAATGGGGCCTTATTAGTCAGGAATCTTTCTGCACGATAGTAGCTACCAAGTCAGGTCAGAGATAACATGCACAACGTTCTGGTTGCTATGCTTTCCAGGCTGGCAGGGCGAGGTAGGGAAGGATCAGGACTATGGTGTTACTTCTTCCCTGTTCCCTTTTGGAAGCTCAAAACACAGCTGTTCCTTACATGAGCACTGAGCAGGAAATATTCAGGAACAGAATACAAATAGAATAATGTAGAACTGTTGATGATGGATTTATTTTTATTTTTATTTTTTTTAATACTCCCTCTCTGCCCATGTCTTTCTGGGATTCTCACTGACAAAGAGTGCTGTACAAGTAGCAGTGAGGTTCTTGTGTTTATCCTCCCCTACATGGAGCTGTGGTGGACACTTCAGGAGCTTGTGCCTTACAAGGTCTCCTTGGTGTTCCCAGGAAAAGGGGGATAAGGGCTAATAATAAAACATCCATCTTTCAGCTGAGGCAGACTACTCCAAATAAGCTGCCCTGCTTGCCACATTGCTCTGCAGAGGACAGTATTTTGGGACGCTCTTGCAAAGCCCTGCATATGGCTACAGGGAGGTTTCCTCCTCATCTTGCCCTGCATATGCACAAGGTACATCAAAATACAGTCCTAATGGAATTATCCCCCTCACAAAAAGCCCTCAAAAGGACAGGGAGATCATCGTTGCCATTATACTGAGGTGGAACTGAAGCACATAGGAAGGGTAAGGTCTATATTTACCAGAAGTGGCCAATTATTTTAATTGACCAAATAGAAGCAGCCTGTTTCTCAGAGGTGCCATTCATCTGGCAGCTCACATTAGCCAGAGCTGGAGCCTTCAACATCTCTGATAACAAGGTATGACCAGACTCACAATGAACCTATATCCCAGTCCCAGTCCAATGCCTCTACCCTCCTGCTTCTTGTTTATTGCTTGGATGTCAGATGTGCGATTAAGGCAAAAGAATTAAATAGCCAAACCTAACCATAACAGCTTAATGGCACAGGCTGCATCTGCTGCCCCACAAGAAGAAGAAAATCCCTCAGCAGTTCTAGCAGATGGTAATTTTCTTTCAAGTCCAAATGATGAAAGAGCATTTCTGCAGAACGAGACACAGGTTTGCTCTGTTTACTGGTTACAGTTTTGCTAACAGTTTATAAATCAGGGCTACTCTCAAGGAGTTGTATATGTTTAATTGCCATTAAGAGGAAATAAAGCAGGGGTACCAAGAGAACAGCCCTCTAAGTGACTAATTTATACTGAATATGTATCTGATAGCTGAATAATGATATAACAAATCTAATGGAACCACACAGAGGTTGCCAGTATGCCCTAACAGGGAGCTTACTGCAAGCCAACATCAACCAGCTGATGTCTCCAAGTATTTTACAAGGCAGGGCTGGGGGGGGGGAACCCAACCAAAAGCCCTTCTTTTCCCAGAGCCATCAATCTCAGTCATAACAAACATGTGTGGCTGTGTGTGTGACCACATAAAAAGAAACCTGTCAGTCAAGTGGGAACCACCCAGCATGCCTGTTAAAATGAGTCTGTTCCAATCTTGGATTTTGCTTTTAAGATATCAACAAAAATGTCTCCTTTGGACAACTGGCTGAGCTGAGCCTGCCTTAGCTCAGTACAAGATGATTAAAACCATGCTACCCAGGAGAAGAAAGAATGATGTGCAACACCAGTGATTTACCAGAAACAGAACCACGAACCAATATGCAGAAGCACTACAAACATTAAGAGATTGACCTTCCAGAAACAAGCCGTTTCAAAAAAGGAAAAATAGCCTAATTCTGCATGTTGCCTTTCATAACAAAACAGTTCTAGAGCTTCTTGTAAAAACAGCCTCATTCCTGAGAGCCCTATTGAGAGAGAGAGGGTTTAAGCAACTCGCATAGAAAACCTCTACAGATAAGCAGGGTTTCTAATCAAAACTCAATATTCTTCTCTGTTGATATAAGGAAGCATTGTCTAAAGTAATGGAAAATTGCCTTCATAACTAGAAGAATTTAGCATCCCCCCCCCTTTTTTTTTTTTTTTTAGCTGAATTTAGCTTCTGAAAAGGAATCCTTAAGGAAAGAAAAAAGAAAAAGGACCTGCTTTATAGCCTATAGGTAATCATCAGACTTGTATGGTGGTAGGGAAAAATCGGGGTTTAATATAAAGGTGAAGTGCCAGCAGGAGACGATTAATGCAGGTTTTTGTGCCAGTTACTGTTATACTTTTATCTTAATATCTTCCTTTGACAGACATAACTGTGGGAAGCCTAGAGCATAGTACACAAGACATTAGAGCTCACATGTTACAGGGCATTAACCTAGTGCCCAGCAA
>NW_017728997.1:50112892-50115196 GCF_001723915.1 Gavialis gangeticus | reverse complement strand
GCCCTGGGCCCGAAGCTCCATACACGGCCAGGCTGGGCAGTAGCCCTAACCCTGCCCTGACCAGCTCCCTCCCTCCCTCCCCTCCCTATGAGGGCCTCAATCCTGCTTCCCCCCCCCCAGTTCACAAAACAGATCTTAATGAGAACAGGACAAAGAAATTTCTGGTCAGCCTGGAGTCAGTGTTCCCTAATAATTACCCCCTCCTTCACATGCAATGGGCATGTCCCCAGGAGCAGGAACATGCACTTTCCTAATGGCAAGCAGCAGTAGTACATTATGCGCCACTGCTGCTTGTCCCCAGGTCCTGTGCACATGCGCTTTGGTGTGCAGCACGCTACCCCAGATGGGGGTTGGGGAGACTGGGGCCAGCACCCAGGCTGAGCTTTAAGGACCTCTGGGGGCTGCAGTCATGACAATCCAGCAGCACGGAGTCTTGCTGGCAGCCAGAGTGTGGCTCTAGCCAGCCAGGCTCCAGATTCAGTGACATGCTGCTACTATGTAGGCCATCCCGCTTTAAGGTGCAGAGTTTTTTGTTTTTTTGTTTTTTTTTTACTCCAGGGCACCTGGTGTCAACCCCCCTACACTGCCCCCACCTCACAAGTGCTGCAAATTCACAGCATAGGGAGCGCCTGTATGTGTGCCACACACCACACATCTGCACTCATCTGGATGCACCCAATGTTAGTGAGCATATTGCTTGCCATTTTCCACCAGACACACATTTGCCTTTTAGGATCAAATCTTGTACATTAAAAAAAAAAAAAGCAAACAAACCCAATACCCTATTATTCCCCACTGTCTTCAAATGCAGGATAAAGTCCATTTTGGTAACACCGTTGACACAGCCATAACAGAGATAGTAATGGTACATGTATTATTATAATAAACCCTGTTCCATTGGGAATTTAAAAACTTGGCTAGAAAAAAAATATTGCTCAGACAGCACACATGAACGAGTGCACAATATATAACTACTTTAATATTTATGAATTAATTTAATCTAAAAATGCATTTAAGATCAAAAAGTTTTTACAACTCAAAAAAAAAAAAATGCGACTAAACTGGTCAGCAGAAAGTAATTATTTCACCATACAGTGCTACGTGTTCAGAATTTAAAAGGAGGAAGAAAATAAAGAAGAAAAAAACCAAAATGATCGTTGAGCTATAAAAATGCAATACCACAAATCTCATTCATACTTCGAATACAAGTATTCTCACTGACACCAATAGGACTTCCCGCATGAGTAAGGATTACTCATGTGAGTAGAGTTGCAAGATCAGGCCCTCCTTGTACAGATGCAGGCATACTTTCCTTCCTTGCCCTCACCCCTCCTTCAATAGACACTTCAAAGCTTTATTCCAAGGCGTTTGTCCATATATTTAACAGTTAGATTAAAAGAAAAATGCTCTTCGAGGTCAATGATATGTGTGTTCAAAAGGGTGGCTATAGTGCTCACAACAGCCCTGAAGGAATCTATAGGATGCCGTAAGTAAGTGACTGAGTAAGTATTTCAGCTAAGTATACCTCTGGAAGAAAACTAGTGCCAGAATATTAACACTAATGTCTAACAGTATCAAACAAACGAGTAAATTGTATTAATAAATTTCTGTATTTAGGCCTTCTAAGACAGGTTAAGCGCATTCAAAAGTCTCATACTGTAGGTAAATATATACACACACACATAAAATAGATAATTAAAATATCTTACAAAAAAATTTGAGCATAAAAGCATCTTGTGCTTAACCAACACAGAAGTTTTGACACAAACCAACAAACATCTGTGAGAACAAAATAAAGTTAAGAGAAACATTGTTATTAACTCAGCAATGAACCCTTTCCCTACCTACAGAACAGCACAATGCAATGCCACAGTATCAGCCTTTATTTTGAATGGTCTGATTTTGCAGTTTTCCTTGTCACAAACCTCAATATCCACAACAGAAGTGATTGTATCTCGACACACAGCTCAGAAACAGTTCTAATGGAATTGTTTCTAGTGGAGAAGGATTATCTTGTAACCACTACAACATGGAAAGAGCAAGTGTGTTAACAAGATGACCTTTTAAATGCAACTCCTTTCAAAATTAACATATTTCCTTTCAAAATACATTGTGCATCCTTTCTTCACCCATCCTCTCAAACTCTCCAAAATTATTTGATTTCTGATTTTAGTGCAGTGACAGAATCCCTCCCCTCCCCCCCAATAAAGTGGGTCAGTTCAGAGAGGGAGAAAAAAATACATCTTCAGACTGACTGATAGTTCATCACAGGTGATCTTAGTTTGTACTAAAACTCCACGGCAT
>NW_017728997.1:50106546-50107892 GCF_001723915.1 Gavialis gangeticus | reverse complement strand
AAAATAGGGTATCAGGCCTTGTTTCAGGAACCAATCCCCCATTTAAATCATTGTCTCTTATGAGAAAATTGGTTCCAAGTAACAATGGAGGGAGGGAGAAAAAAATACATCTTCAGACTGACTGATAGTTCATCACAGGTGATCTTAGTTTGTACTAAAACTCCACGGCATGCTTCTGGATTGTGGATATTATATTGTGCACCTGTAAGCCAAAGCCATCTCTATGTTTTCCTCTCACTAAAATTAACATTTAGATAACCAGTTGAGAAAAAAAAAACTGCATGCACTGATAAAGTTTGGGTCTTCCAGCAAGATTCAGTCCATTTCTCCCCCCTTTTCTTAGCAAAGGAGGGTGAGGGGAAATATTTCACATTAAAGATTTCAAAACAGGTTGGAATAAAAATCCACAAGGCTGCATAAACTGGAAGTAATGGACTGGAGTCCCATCTGCAAACACTGTTGGAGGAATCTTTTCCTCTGCTTGCACAGAGCATCTAGACAGGCACTTGTGTACTCGCTAGCGTGTACAAGAGAGAAGTCCACCACCCTGACCCTGATCTTTTGAACCTGTGCCCTCACTACAGCTCCTTCCTGAAGAGCTCATGATATTAACTTCAATATTTCCCTGGGTGTCCCTTTCACTATTAGTCACTCGTGATGCCCCGCTCCTCCCGAGCATCGCTCTCAGATGCATCCTTCACAAAGAAAAAAAAAAAAAATATTGAGAGAGAGAGATTAACTGCTCTTAAAATGCCAGGCTGGCACAATGCTTCCTTCACCCCGGTCCCTCCTACCCCGATGGCTCAGCTCCGCTCCGCTTTTCCCTTCTGCCCTGACGTGCAGACCCCAACCCCCAGGGGCTGAAGTTAGGAGGACCAGCTGCACCTCGGGGTGGCTAGTGAGGAGCGTCCTGCGCTGCCAACTCCACATCCCCGGGGCTGGAGGGCGCAACCTGTGCGCTGCTGGCCCCCGCGCCCCCCACCAGGGCTGCGCAGCCCGAGGCGGAGCTCCCGAGGGCTGGAGCGGGAGATGCCCGGCGCCGCCACGAGCCCCGGGGAAGGGGCAAGTTGGGAGGCAGCGCGGGGGGAAGGGGCCGACTTACGTGTACTGCTGGGGGAAGCTGTAGCAGTCCGCGGCGGGGGCGGAGAGGACGAGGAGCAGGACGATGTGGCCGCACAGAGCCGGGACCACGGAAGATGCGCTGCAGGTCTGAGCCGAGATCGCCATGTTTCCATTAAAAATGCAGTGTGGAAGGGCAGGCGGCGGCAGCAGCAATCCTCTCCCCCCGGGGCCGCCCGGGGCCCCGCGCGTCGCCCCTGCCCGGCCGGGGGGCTCGGGGGCTGCGG
>NW_017728997.1:50094749-50105598 GCF_001723915.1 Gavialis gangeticus | reverse complement strand
GGCCGGGCTGGGCCCACACAGCACCCTCCTTCCCTGCTTAAGAGAGAAAGTGGAAAGGATTTAATTTTGCACCGCTCAAGAAATGTGCCCCCTGCAAGACATTTCCTTGGAGATCAACAGTGCCTCCTCATTTCCCTCAGGGGCCTGTATTCCTAAAGCCACAATCTATGCACCACTCCCGAGGAGTACCTTGTATGTGCAGACCTCCATGAGCTGCATGACCTGTAAGCTTAGTGCAGCCCCTCAGAAGCAGGGAAGTGTTATTCAGTTACTGCACTTAGATCTGTTAAAAGTAACACTTGCTTTGGCCACTTGTCCTAGCAGACTAGTCTTCCTAATAGGTCTTCCTAACATCAGAGAATCATAGAAAATTAGGGTTGGAAGGGACCTCAGGAGGTCATCTAGTCCAAGCCCTTGCTCAAAAGCGAGACCATCCACAACTACATCATCCCAGCCAGGGCTTAAGAACCTCCAAGGATGGAGAGTCTCTAGGTGGCCTGTTCCAGCATTTTACAACCCTCCTAGACATTGCAAAAGCAATTCTAATACCAGAACCTGGTATGCTCTAGGAAACCAAATAGGATCCCACTCCCTCCTTCCTTCCCACTCCCCAGGCCACCCTAGGTGACCCAGTGGTCTTTGCATTGTTATCTAAGGTGTCCCCAATATCTGGCTCTGGTGAACCAAAGCATACATTGGTATGTTGCCAAGCAAAGGACCCTCTCCTATCTCTCAGGGCACTGGGACTTCCCCCTCCTTCCCAATCACCTCCACAAGAGGGGAGATGGACAGCATGCTGCAGTCCCTGCACTGCTTCTAAATACCATGCAATCACACAGATGGTCTTTGGAGTTAATCAACACCCAGCTCATTAAGTTAAACAAGACCTTTAAATTTCATCCAGAAATGAATATGAAGTTAGTACTGCTTGGGGACCACAGAGGTAATGGGACTTCTGGGGCCCATGAACATACAGGCTGTTGCACTCTGCACTCTGACATGCGAGTGAGTATTCAGATGTGGCCGCACAGCACTCCAGAATTCCCCCTCAGGGGCCTGGTTCGCTGCAACACGAGTCCCCAGTTCTCAGTCAAATGGTTGAGAATTTCCACTTTCATTTAAAAAGTAGTAACAGTCTGACTGGAGAAACATCAATGAATCTGCTAGGATGCACACTAAATATTCAAAACCCCAAAACAAGTAAAAGGCAACATTTTTAAATATCATGATTTTGGAACCTGATTTAACATTTTGAAGGCCTGGCATTTCCAACAGTGCTTCTAATTAATTGTAGCGTATAGTCTTAGTCTTGCATGGGCTGAATCTTAGACAGCTCACCGTCATCCATCCCCAGCAAGAGAACAAAGTAGTTAGTGATCTGCACCATGCAGAATGTATGAGATGGATGTAGGGTTGAACGTCATCTAAATACTGCCTCAGCATCTTCCAACTCTAAATCTAGATTGTCCTGGACTAAGGAAGTCTGGGGACCCGAGGTGTTGCCAGTTCTGCCACATCTTTTCTACAGCCTTAAACAGAGTGATAAGTTCAAAACCCAGGAATGCTTTTTGAACTAAGGCATTGTAAATGCTCCCTTAAGAGACATATCTCAGTCTCCTTCTCAGGTGAGGGGCCAAAGCACTGCCAGCCTCTGAGTGAGCAAAAGCAATTCTAATTCCAGAACCTGCTGTGCCCTGAGAAACCAAAGGTAGTCTGAATGCGTGTGACCTCATCAACATGATGCACTGAGAACACCTCCCAAAAGGTAACACTCCTACAAATGGAAATAATGAGGATTTGCCAAACTGATTACTGACCAGAACACTTAGTAGGGTTTGGAAGGAAGCTGAGTCATAGAAATGTTGGTACTTGTCCAAGATCACCTAGAAAAATAAGCACAAGCCTGAAGCTAGAATCTAGAGATCTGGTCTTGCAAGATCACCATGCACTGAACTCAACAGAAATCCCACAGGTGAAGCATTTTTCAGCATAACCTTGTGTTTCAATAATGAATATAGTTATTTCATAAAATACAGTACATTGGGCCATGCCTTGATATTGTTGATGAAGAGGGAAGGCTTCCCTTTGAAGCTAGCAAGCTCTAGGTGTTTTTCCTAGTCCCTTTTTCCTCTCTGTGGCTTCACCCTGGCCCACTTGGCTTGGAGTTCAGACCCCAACACCTGAAAGACTCCCCTCCATACACACTTTTTCTGTGTGTCCTGAACTAACACTGCACCCCTTGGACCCCGACTCTTGTCCAAGCTCCATCCTGTTCAGCTTCAGCACTTCTTTCTCCTCCAGATCCGTTAACTCACGCCCTGGCCCTCTGGGCCTCAGCCTCAGTGGAAGCTGCCTGCCAGGTACCCTGCTTGTGCCCCTACAGAGTCCACCAGTTGTTCAACAAACAAGCAAACATACAGCAGCACAACTGAAATTTAAGCAAACTACTACTATACAATTTATCCCCACTGGCTGTCAATATCATACCACAAACTCCCAAATTCCCAAGGCTAGGCCCACTCTCACATTTGTGGCTGGCTTGGTTATCCCTGGGCACTGCTTCCTACAATCAGCTTCCCTGGGGGAGTTTCTCTCTGTACAGCCTGCAGAGTCTGACTGACTGCTGTAGCTCAGGCCCTGGGTTTATATGCCTAGAAGCCCCCACTTCTGTTATGTCCATCCCCACCCCCACCACCCAACACAGGTGTTTTACCCTCTTAATTAAGGGCCAGCCTGCACTTCTGCAGCTATGTCCCACACTGCCAACTTATCCTGCTGTGTCCGATTAAAGTGACAGAAGCCCCCTGACTCTCTATTACAGTCCCCTCTCTTCCCTTCCATTGTGCCCGAGTAACAGGGTTTGGGTTCCCTGTTACAGCATCTCTTTTCATTGTGTGTCTGTACAGCACCTAGCACTATAACGTAGCTATTACACAGGCCTTTGCACCTGTGAATCTCAAAGTGCTTTAAAAGGTAAGTACAATTATCTCCATTTAAAAAATGGGGAAACTGATGCATAGTATGGGAAAGTTGCTTGCCCATGAGTAACAGCTGGAAGCAGGAGCTAAATGCATCTAGCTGAACACACACACAAAAGCACTAGCTTTCCCTTTCCTCAAGCCCAAGTTCTGGTCTTACACCCATTTGTACCACTCTAAGCAAAAGGTAAATTTAATCTCTGGTGCCAATGCACTTGAGAGGAGAGTTTGACCTTTGAAGTTGTGGGTGCGTTGGGAATAAAGAAAAGGGCCCCGACTGTCTATTAACTGCTTTCTAGTGTTGCTGTCCTGTCTTGCTTTGCTGCAAGTTGATATCAAGCCCTTTCTGAAGGAAAATGTACTTTTTTGCAGCTTCTTTAAGTTTACAGAAAAAATGATGCAAATTTCATTGGAGCATATGGCCATTTTGTTTTCCTGTTACTTTGGTGGTTTTCTCCCCTCCCCCCTTACTATTTTCACGCTTTCCATTTGCAACTGTAAATGTTTTTAACCATGTTATGTTTGTTGTTGTGAGCTCCGCAATCTATAATCAGACAGTCTGCTAAGAAAAAGCCATTTGAAAGGGTTCTTAAATGTGATGGGGCACAAATGAAGAGATTAGTTAGGACGTACGACAGAAAAAATGTTGGTTTACACCTGCCTGCTACTAGATTAGCCCTGACATCCCACAAACAAAGCCCATTGCCCTTGGCACAAACATGAATTGATCGAGGGGGTTCCTTATATTATCTTTACGCAGACACCAAATGTGGAAGTTCACATACATTTTTCAATCAGTGTATATAAGGGAGCAACAATAACATCCATGAACTAAAAACTATGCACGGCTAAGACTTAATGCTAGTAACTAATCCTCATATCCCCTGCTCCTACCTCTAGGATGCCTGCTAGAAACTCTCCTCCAGTCACTGTTATTAAATTTCTGCAGCTGAGACTGGAGTACAATGCTGTAACTTTACAATTGCAGAACTGCAGCACCCATCACCAAAAAGTTCCTTAAACCAGGATGCAGCTGCTACATTGAATTAATCTGCTCTGTGCAGAGTGTCTCTGAAGATGTTTTTAAAATATCAGTTTTGGTTCCCAAAGCAAGTCTGAGTACTGTACATCCCCTCCTAGTGAAGCTGAAATAGCACCTACAATGGTGTAATACTGTAATACATATTGGACCCTATAAAATTAAGAACACGGCACCAGTAGCATTCTGACAGGATACCAGTGAAACAGAGATATCCCTCAGAGCCAATTCTCCTATAACTACCTAGTGACGGTGGGATCAAATTTAATGGGAAAAAACTAGGAACTTGCAATATCCGCCTCAGTGGGTGCATCTACACATTCATTAATGTGCTTTTGCTACTGCACATTAAGTTTAGTACCTCTAATGCGAGGTGTTAACTAAATGTGCATTAGGCTGCCCTAACACACAGTAGTGAAAGTACATGCTTTTTAAGTGATACTTAATGTACAGTAACCTAATTTTACTGTGCATTAGCATATTAGCACAGTTTTTGCCGTGATACTCTAATGTGCAGTGAAATAGGCTACTGTGTATTAAAGTGAATGTGTAGATGCACCTAGTGAAAAGCAAGGTACATTTAGGATGCGCTTGCTTTCCTAATACACCTGTTTTGGTCTAGCACAGGGGTTGGTAACCTATGACCCCTGAGTACATAGGGGTTGGCAGCCTACAGCGCCCAGAGTATGTTGTGCTCTGGCTGGGTAGGAACAAGGCTCTGTATGTGTGTAAGTCCCACAGCCATAGCTGGAAAATAAAACCACAGCTAGCAGGACTTCCAGTGTTTTAGCTACATATTTTAATGGTCAGCGTTTTCATCCAGGAGGTGGAAGAGCCAGGTTTTAAGGCCCTATATCTCTCTACTTTTTCAATATATACTTGAAAAACTGTGCCAGCTAAGTCAGGTGCTATCTGATACTCTCTCCATTGCTCCTTTTGGGCATGTCCACACATGCAAGCACATGTGCTTGCAGCAGCTCAAATAGAAGCGGTGCAAATCTGAGCCGGGGCTTTTTGCCTCGGCACATGTGCTTGGACATACAATTTGTTGTGGAGCAAATTGTGCCACTTGGGGCAAAATACCCCTGCTTGGCTCCTCCCAGATCTACAGCCAGGGGGAGCTGGAGCCTGGGGCCAACACCTGTGCTGTCCCCAGCAGTATAAAAAGCTGCCCTGTCCTGGCCCCAGCACTACAAAATGTTGCCTTGGCAAGTAGCTCAGGGCCACTTGCTCTCAGGAGCTTCTGGGGCCCATCCAGTTGGTACCTGGGAACACTAGCCCTTGTGTCAGCTGGACTGCCGAAGCAGCCCTGAGAGTTCCCTGCACCCTCTGCCCACTGCAGCAGTTTGGCAGTGGGGGCTGCTGCCTGGCTGTGACCTGCTGCCACCTGCCAGATTGGGATGGGGACTGCACAGCTGGTAGAGACATCTGCCCCTCTGGGCTAGCTGACATTGGGCTGTGGCTGCAGCGTTGGCCTCTGTGCGGCACTACTGCCATGGGTGCCCTCTGCCCGGCCATCTGGACAGCTATCGCCCAGAAGATGTTCCGGGTGTGGTGGCCTGCTTTGAACTGTTAAAGCATGTCCTCCTGGCCCCATTTGGCCAGGAGGTTAGCCACCTCCAGCTGGGTCCAAGGTGCCAGCTCTGAGCAGGCAGGGTCCTGCCACTGGCTTCCCTAGCAGGAATTCTGGTGTTCCCCATTTGAAAACTGAAAAATCCCTGATAAAAAAATCCCCAAGTCACTCTGTAAAATACCCTGAAATCCATGTTTCTCCACAATTAAAACAAAAAACCACTATAGAGAGAGGGAGAGAGAGAGAGCGTGCGCGCAGTCAGTTGGGCAATGTTTTATTGGTGTATCTACAGCGTTAAAGCAGTTTGGAAGACTAGCAATGTCTCTATCATAATAATGTGAACTCTAAATACATGTTTCATGAATTGATGAATACATGAATATATATTTTGCTGCCCCCCAACAGGGACTACGGCCCCTCAACAGAGGTAACAGCCCCCCCTAACAGGGGCCAAATGGCCCCTGCAGGCGCTACCACCCCCGCTGCAGGACCCACATGCCCCATTCCAGCCCCGATTGCTGCCCCACCTGGCCCCATCCTCTGCCGGCTGCCCCACCTACCCTCCCTCCCCCAGACCGCTCAATGGTTGCCCCACTTGGCCCCATCCCCCATGTGCATCCCCGGCCCCCATGGCTGCCCCTGCAACCCCAGGCAACGGCACTTAAAAAAAGAGAAAAAAAGACTCTACTCACCCTAGAAGCAGGGGCTGAGGAGGCTCCAGGGCCTCCTGGCAGAGCCCCCCTGGGCAGCACAGGGCAGTGGGGGGTAGGAGGCCCTGGGCTGGGGCTGTCACCGTGCCCTGCACTGTGCGGGTGGTGCCCCAGTGACCCAGATGGCAGCTGGAACTGCTGGTAAAGGCCAGGGAGGGGTTTGGTTTTTTTTATTGTGGGGATGCTGGGGTGGGGGGGCTGGGCCCGGGCAGGAAAGGGATCTGGTGGACTCAGGGGTCAGGCAGGGAGTGGGGCTGGGTGGGGAAGGGATCGGGGGGGCAGGGCCAGCAGGGTCCCATCACCCCACCCCCTCCTCCAGCCCCACCAACCCCTCACTTACTGGCACTGGAGCCCTGCTGCTGGCATGTTGCCTGCCCTGCACAGGCAAGCAGCGTGTTTCAGTACCAGGGTGAGGGCCAACAATAGAGATGCTCTGGCAGCCAGAGCATCTCTGTGGAGGATCCAGACTCCGGTTGCCTCAGGGCTCGGTGCAGGACCATTCCCTGCCCCGCTTTTTTTAGCTCTATTTTTATTTTTTACTCCAGGGGTCTAACTTTGCCCCCATGCTGCACTCTTGCAACAGGGGGAACATTTTTCAGTGTCTCAAAAGGGTTTGAGATGCATGTGTGGGCTCATCTGGACGCGCCCTATGAAGCTACACCCCTGGTCAGTGAAGAGAGGGAAATGTGTCGGGCCAGGAGGAAAAAAGGCAAATTAGAGGATGTGTGGCTTTGTGAGACTGCAGCTGCTTTGGAACGGAAGGGAAGAGACTTCAAGTTCTATCCTGTACCTTGCTTCCCAACATGCAGAAACTTCCTGCTCATCACCATCAATTGTATCCTATGACTAGGAAATGCAAGGTGAATGGCTTAGCTTTGGGAAGAGGGCTGAAGCAGGCACTAGATAATACCTACCTTATGATCTGGTTGCTAAAACACTATACTGGGAAATTAGAAAGATGAAGATACAAACCCCCTCTGGGTGAGTAGGGCCCAGCATCTGGGCAAGTTTGCTAATGAGGAGGCTTTTGACCTAAAACAAAGTAAGGTCATCCTGCTTCCTCTATTTTGCCCAGCCACAATTTCAGGACTTCACTGAGGCTCATGGTCAGCCAGAGCGTAGCCTGCTGAACATGCTTAGTAGGTGCCATTGTCATTGGTAGTCCCTCAATTTGAGGATCATTGCTATCATGGCTCATTGATGGGTCATGAGAGGAATTAAAAGTCCAATTCTTGAGCCACAGACCCATCCACAAAAGTTGCAGGTCTTTCAAAAAGGTAGAGTAGACTGTAGGCTAGGATGTCTCTCTTTTTCCTTCCTCCACTTTCTCTTCTCTGCTTCAAGGGCAAGATACTTTACCTCAAAACAGGCTGCTGCTTGGTTGAGGTGCAGCACTATTGAAGTAAGTCGGCAGCTAGCTTCTCCCAGCTTTTGATGTCGGCGTCTGTTTTTTTGAGATATGCTTTCAATGTGTCCTTGTAGCATTTTTTCTGGCCACTGCAAGGTCTTAGGCTGTTACTAAGCTGGGAGTAGAGCACTTGTACTAGGGGTCAAGAGTCAGGCATCCATACACAATGTCTGGTCCAGAAAAGCTGGTGCTTGGGGAATCACTGATTCAGTGCTGGTAACATTGGCTTTAGTAAGGATGTTGGCATTTGTGCAGTAATCTTTCTTCCCACTTGATGCAGAAGGATTTTCTGGAGGCATCTTTCGTCACCAGTATATTGAAGGTCAGTAGCCTTGGTGGATACTTGCACATCCACACTGCATGTGGACTGGGATTAGCAACTTTGTGTAAGTGTCACTTTGACCCAAAGTGGAACAAGATTCTGCCCTAAATAACAAGTAACATCAACTTAAAATGTCCCATCTGATTACATATTGCTCCTCCTGGGAAAACATTGCATGGAGTCTGCTGACTTACTGAGGCAAGGTGGCTCATTGCCTCGCCACCCAAACAGAAAGAATATCAGAGAAGGGCTGTCTGGACAGAGAGGATCTAGGTAGGTGTTTGTGAGAGGGGAGGCAAAAGCCCCTCCAGTGTGGCCTGGACCCTTGCCCGATGCGCCCCAGCACTTACCTTAGGAGCCAGGACGAGCGGGAGCTGGGAGGAGACGCAGACACGGGCTTGGCAGTTCTGCAGCTGCCTGAGCCTGTGTATCGGTGAAAGCGGGGGGCATGGCTTTGGAGCACCATGGGCTGCTCAAAAGGTGGCCAGGGAATCAGTAGGGGCTGTTCTGGGAAGCCAGGAGCAGAACACTGGCTGGGAGATGCCGGCTGTGGAGCCGGTGGGCTCCAACTCCAGCTGCCTCAAGAAGGAGCCGGGCGCCTGTCGGAGGACCCTGACCACTGAGGCAGAGGGCAGCCTTGGGGGCCAACAAGGGCAAGGGAGCTCCACGGTGGGGCAGCAGCCACAAGGGATGCCACCAGGGAGCAACAGGGCTCCAACCAGGAGGACCTTCAGGTCACCAACAGGGAACTGTCTCCCCAACAAGAACATCAAAGACGTGGCAGGTGAGAAGGGGCAGCGCCCAGACCATCTGCGTGGCACTGAAACCGAGTCTCACCCTGATGTCACTGGGGGGCAAGGCATCGACAAAGAGGGCATCTAAACCCTACAACACCTATTAGCAACAGTGTTAAATAAGCAGTCCTGAAGGAGGAACTCTAGGACCAGCTGGGCATCTTCCCCTGACTCAAGCTGGTCCTATGACTGATTTCTTTGTTGTTGTTGTTGTTATTAAAGCCAATTGTTAGGAAGAGCCGAGTGCTTGGCTCAGTGAGCCAGATTGTGACCAAAACTAGGAAGAGTGTATGCATGGGTGCACGTTGTGTAAAAACCAATTACAACAGCAATCCTTGTTTACAGAAATGGACTGCTCCATTTGTTCTCTGGTAAACAAATCACCAAAACAGGGGGACTGGGAAGAGAAGAGGCCATTGCCCCATTCCCTATTTGCATCAGTGTGCAGAGGAGGATCATTGCACTGGCATGCTTGGGGTGGGGAGATCATCAGGAAAAAGCTGGTCAAAACAAACACCCTCTGACAGCTTTTGGAGGAAGTGGGGAAAGTCCACCTGATTCTCTGCTTGATTATATTGGTTTATAAAATATAACCCCATTGAGTTACTTCTGATTTGTACAGATAGATGTGATTCCAGACTCTCTTCCTATCCTCCTGGAGATGGTGCAGTTCTGTATCTCTCCTTGTACTGAGAGCTCTCTGTCTGGCCCAGAGCATGGACTTTTTTTTTGACCAGGTAGGGGAAGGCACCTAACTGATCTACACATGGGCTCATTCTGCAAACAGCTGCACCAATTTAAATCCAAAACAATCCCATTGAATTAATCTCATTTCTGCCTATATTTACAGAGGTGTAATTTGGCTCTGTGTGTCTAAGATTCACCGGTAACTGGAGGAGGAGCCCATCCATATCCTTTTTACTTCTGTTACTGAGTGAGAGGACAGAAAATGTTGGCTGACATACCATTAAAGTGAGACAAATAAGGGCAAGAGGTAATTAAGAACAAACAGATGATAATAGCTAATACACATTCTGACTTTAAAGGTTTACTCTTCTTATCCAGGATTCTTCAACCTCAGCTCCTCAGCTGATGATGTATGGGGCTGCTTCATGCCCAATATTAGTGTTTCACAGAGGGGAAAGAAGAATGCACTCAGTGTTAATAGAAACATAATAAGTAACTGCTACACTTACCACAAGTCAGGGAGAACCATACTGTGTTTGAATAGAGTTCAAGAGGGAAACAGCAGCAACAGAGCTATCTGTAAAGCTTTTGGAGTGGATAGAATAAGAATGCTTGTGCAGGCAACCAGAAGTGCAGGGGACAGCAGCACAGAGTATAGGAGAGAAGTAGAGCTCAGGTGCCCTGACAAAGGATGCCCTAAAATTCACATTAGTGTTCCTCTGAAATGGATCAATGCTCATGCTCCAGGGTCTCTGCTAGTATTTCAGAGTTTCATAGTTGGTAGGGTCAGAAGGGACCTGAGCAGATCATCAAGTCCGACCCCCTGCCATGGGCAGGAAAGAAAGAAAGCTGGGGTCAAACGACCCTGACTAGGTGATCATCTAGCCTCCTTTTGAAGACCCCCAGGGTCGGAGTGAGCACCACTTCCCTTGGAAGTTGGTTCCAGATACTAGCCGCCCTGACTGTGAAGTAGTGCTTCCTGATGGCTAGCCTGAACCTACTCAGTCAATTTATGGCCATTATTCCTTGTTACTCCTGGCAGTGCTTGGGGGAACAGGGACTCGCCCATTGCCTGCTGGTTCCCCCTGGTAAGTTTACAGATGGCCACTAGATCCCCCTCAGCCTTCTCTTGTGGAGGCTGAACAGGTTCAGGTCCCGTAGCCTCTCCTCGTAGGGCCTGCCCTGCTGCCCCCTGATCATGCGAGTGGCCCTCCTCTGGACCCTCTCGATGCTGTCCACATCCCTCTTGAAGTGCAGTGCCCAGAACTGGACGCAGTACTCCAGCTGTGGCCTGACCAGTGCCGCACAGAGGGGGAGGATCACCTCCTTAGACCTGCC
>NW_017728997.1:50087385-50094394 GCF_001723915.1 Gavialis gangeticus | reverse complement strand
TTTTTGAAGATGGGAACCACATTGGCCCTTTTCCAGTCCTCTGGCACAACACCAGAGCACCACGAGTGCTCGTAAAGCCGTGCCAGGGGTCCCACAATAACCTCTGCTAATGCCCTCACTACTCTGGGGTGGAAATCATCAGGACCTCCTGATTTAAATACGTCCAGTCCTTCCAGAAGTTCCCTGACTTGCTACTCACTGACCCTAGGCCTGGGTGCACCTCCTCTGGGGCCTACAGGGGTCCCGGGGGGGTGACCCAGTCCCTGCTCAGAAAAATGGAGGCACAGAAATTGTTAAATAGGTTATCTTTGCTGTCTGGTGCGATGACCAGATTTCCTAGCATGTTCTGCAGAGGCCCCACATTACTCGGTACCTTCTTTTTACCCCCTATTATTTAAAAAAGGACTTCTTGTTGTCCTTGATCTGGGTAGCTAGTCCCAGTTCCATCTCCGCCTTGGCCTTCCTGACCCCCCCTGCATCCCCGAGCAACAGAGGTATAGTCCTCCCTGGTGATGTCCCCCCCCTTCCCTTGGGTGTTTGCCTCCTTTTTAGCTAGGAGACATTCCCAGATGCTTTTGGTGAGCCATGGGGGCCTTTGCGCCCTCTGTCCCCCTTTGATCTGTGTTGGGATTACCTCCCTTTCGGCTTGGAGGATTGTCTCTTTAAGGAACAACCACTCTTCTTGGACACCTGGCTCCCCTCCCCTCTGGGACCTGAATGTCTCCCTGACTATTCTCCTTACCTCATTGAAATCCACCCTCCTGAAGTCCAGGGCTGCTGCCTTGCTGCAGGCCTTTGCCACCTTGCGCTGGATGGTGAATTCCAGCAGGCGATGATCACTGTCGCCCAGGTGGTCAAGCACCCGCAGCCGCCTCACCAGGTTGTTGCCCGTGGCCAGCACCAGGTCCAACAAGGCATCTCCCCTGGTGGGGCTAGGTCCCATAGCCTCTCCGTGTAAGGCCTGCCTTGCTGCCCACTGATCATGAGAGTGGCCCTCCTCTGGACCCTATCCAAGTTGTCCACATCCCTCCTGAAGTGCGGTGCCCAGAACTGGACGCAGTACTCCAACTGCGGCCTGACCAATGTTGCATAGAGGGGGAGGATCACCTGCTTGGACCTGCTTGTGATGCATCTGTGGATGCATGACAAGTTGTGGTTAGCCTTACTGACTGTGCGTCATGGGATGGGGTCCCCAGGGATAGCCATGATACCCCTAGGACTCCTTGACTGTGCCAATCCTGCCCAACAGGCACCCTCTTTCTCGCCCACCATGTCTCGCTGGTAATTTTCATATAGGGAGGCTGACTTTGATCTTGTTGTCTGGACACAGTCTTACTAGACCCCACTGAACCCTGTGGGTTCTTAGACCCCTTGTCATCCTGCTTCAAAATGGATAATTCACAGGACCCCCTCAGCCGTATGGGCTAGATGCGTGGATCCAAAACCACCCCTTTACCATGCCCCAAGCCTCGCAGATGGTATTGATGTTGTCTCTCCTGGGTCTTGCTATAACTCCGCCCCTTGTCCTCACTGGACTCTCCGCAGCCCTCTCACTGTGCCCACACTGGCGCTGGGCTCTCTGCAGCCCTGTTTCTGCTTTGGGGTCTGCTCTCTACCTTATTGCCAGGCCCTTCTCTGGCGCTGGGGTCCCCACACTGTCGTGGGCCCCCAATGAGGCCTCCTCCTTCCCCAGTAGCCTCAGCCCAATCCACTGGTCAAACAGCAACAAAAATCTAAGCCCCTGGGCTATAACCTAATATAAGCAGTTCAGGGCGTGCTCTGTCCCTTTAAAATATCAAACTTCTCCCAGCACTAAGTGCCTTATAAACCAGGGTGAGCTCCTGGAGCCTCTTAATCCTACCCAGAGTAGAAGAGGCAGCCAAGCCGCTGGTGAGCTTCTCCTTGCTTTGCTGCTGACAGAGCACTCCCCCTCTGGTCCCAGCCTTGGGGTTTGTATTTACCCAGGGCCCTGCCTCTTCCGGTCAGCTGACCAGGTGCAGGTGCAGGTGCAGGCTAATGTACTCATTAGCCTGTTGCCTTAGTAACCTGCACCTGTGGGCTTCTGTCTGGCTCTTAGGGCTCTCTCCCTAGGCAGTTTCTGCTCTTATATGAGCAGGCATCTTAGTGCCCTGTGACACTGTGTCCTCACATTGCCGGCCCATGTTCATCTTGGAGTCAATAATGACTCCAAGATCCTTTTCTGCCTCTGTGCTGACGAGAAGGGAGTTCCCCACTGCACACCCAGTAGAAATACAAGTTGTAAGACTCTCTTTGTCCAAACTGATGGTACCTCAAGCCAAAGACTTTGTTTCACTTTACATTGGGCACCTTTTCTCCACCCTCAATTCCAAAATCTACACAATATTTATGAGGAACTATACAAGATATTCTTCTCACTTCAAAGTGAAGGATTTCTGGATCATTCTGGGTGATCTTTGCCCCTATGCGTGAAGAGGGTTGCGTATTGAGATTTGAATGGAGGTAAGTCTTTGTCTGGCCCTCAACACGGGGTGGATGGTGTCCACTCTGCAAATTATTTTAGTCCTAGGAATATAGGGGCTAGTTGCCAAAACACAGGTACCTCTAATATCTGTTACCCAGATACAAAATCCAGCACTCTGTGAGATGGGTTTAGGAGATTGGCTTGTCATTAAACCTGTATCTCATAGTATACTATACTGATAGTTATAGCATGAGTTCACTTTAATCTTTTAGAACTAAGGAGCCAGTTTCATCCATGGTGCAACTCCTGTGACTTCAGATGGAATTACACCAGAATGAATTTGGCTCTAGCAAACCCTAGAGGCCATCATTTACTTATTTTAGATAGTCTTCCACAATACGTGCTAGGGTGCCTTCCACAAAGTGCTGCACATCTCACTTTAGTTTGGACCCTAAACTTGTTTATGATGGTAACTAGGATTAGGATTAGAATTCAGTACAGGAGATATAACTGATTGCCCCATTTCTGTTTTGTGATCTGCATTGCTTTTCTGTTACACACATGGTTACTGAGATGATAAACTCCTCAGGGCAGATCTGACTTCTTACTGTGTGCTTGTATAGTGCCCAGCATAGTTTATTATATGGTCCCTGTAGCACTTCACAATCTGTAAGGTATTTTTCCTCACCAATCCCTTGGGGAAGTAAGGGCTATTATCACTATTCTGCAAATGGTGAACTAAAGCACAGAGAAACTGAACACCAGATTATATTCTATCAATTATGTGCCTAAGTGCACTTAACCACCTAAGTGTGGTCCTGGTTCAGTCTGTTTGAATACCTGAAAAGCTTAACACATAAGATGGGTGGGGTAGGTCATCCTCTTCCTTACTGTTTTTGTGACTTATGCTTAAGGCTAGGATGATAACCTTACAAAATACCATACATACATTAATGGACTACTTAAAGCAGGATGGAATAGGATCTCACTTAGGTGCGTAAGTCCACTTAAGCATCTAATAGGTGATGTAACAGCTAGCCTGGGTGATTTTCCTAACATCATACAAGAAGCCTGTGGCAGCACAGGGCTTTGAGCCTGGGACCCAAGAGTTAACCTACTCTGTCCCAAATAGAGCTTTAATGTATGGTTTGTGCCCCTAGGTTGCACTGAAAAATAAATAAGAATTTATTATTACTATGTTAAAAAAATCAAGGAGTGATTTGCTTATGGAACATAAGTACCTTCAGGGTGACACACTACTATTGTTATAGGGCTTCTTAATTTAGTTGGAAAAAAGCATTAAAAAAAACAATGGCTGGGAGTTAAAGCCACATAAATTCAGATGAAAAATGCACAGATTCTTAACAGTGGAAGTAATTGCTCATTGGAATACCTACCAAAGGATTCTCTGTCTTCTGAAGTCTTCAGATTAAGACCAGATGCCTTTCTGGAAGATCTGATTTAGTAAAGCACAAGAGGTTGGGCTCAATATAGAGGTAATAGGATAAAATTCTATGGCCAGTAATATACAAAAGGTCCAACTGGATGATTTACTGATCCCTTCCAGCCTTAAACTCTATTAAAATATGAATGCTAATAATGATCATTTTAAGTTTCAGTTTGTGAAATAACTAAAACACCAGTATGTGGCTGGAAGATAGTATAAAGCACATTGTAAAAATTAAGAGCTCACGTCTGGAAACCAGTATGTGACTAGCAATTATTTAAACACTGCTCATACATTCTAGCCTCATGTATTCCAACCCCCTTCCCCTCCAAAAAAAAGCTTCTAATGCATTTTCAAATTGTATTGCCCCCCACCTTAATAATTGATGGGTCAGATACTACACAACCACAGCAGTACTGTCACCATTACTATATGGTTTAAAAGCTAAATGGTACACAAATAGCTATGCAGTTGGAAAAAATATATACATGGAATACCAAATGGAGTGGTGCACTATAAAGAGTTTTTATAGGCATTAGTTTGGATTGCTGCATTACTTATGAGCAGCTGTAAAAACTTTTCTGCCACATTACAGCATTATGCACTTTGTGAATGTCACAGAATTTATAGAAAATCTATTTTAAAATATCTTAGGGAGTTTTTTTCATATAAAAACAATGGTACCACTTTATATTCCTCTCCCCATAAAGCAAAACTGTCTGACCACCATTCTAAGGACTCCAGGAGGGTTTAACAGTCAAAGCAGACCTATATGTTCTTGTCTGAGAGGTATGTGATATAACTGCTCACCACATGGGTTTGTAGGTATAACTAATGGTTTTTCCTATTACATGGACTCATTTGGCTCTTCTCTTTACCTAGTATCACCCTCATCACCATAGCATCCAAGCACTTCACTCATTAAGGGTGCTTACAGACATAGGAAAAAAACCCAAAACACCTCTTTACTTTCAGCTTGGCATGCCCCCATGCCAAGCTCAGCACATACCTTGAAGAGGAATTGCATCAGTTTGACATGGAGAGGGTCCAGAGGAGGGCCACCCGCATGATCCGGGGACAACAGGGCAGACCCTACAGTGAGAGACTGCGGGACCTGAACCTATTCAGCCTCCACAAGAGAAGGCTGAGGGGGGACCTGGTGACTGTCTATAGACTCACTAGGGGGGACCAGAAGGGTTTGGGGGAGATGCTGTTTCCCCTAGCGCCCGCTGGCATAACAAGGAGTAATGGGCACAAGTTGATGGAGAGGAGGTATAGATTGGACATCCGCAAAAACTACTTCACGGTTAGGGCGGCTAGGAGCTGGAACCAACTTCCAAGGGAAGTGGTGCTGGCCCCTACCCTGGGGGTCTTTAAGAAGAGGCTGGATGCCTACCTGGCTGGACTCATTTGAGTCCCGTTTCTCTTTTTGGGGTTTTTTGTTGTTCTCCCGCCCTGGCGGGGGGTCGGGCTAGAAGATCTACTAGGTCCCTTCCGACCCTTAATCTATGAATCTATGAATCTATGAATCTATGACACAGCTCACCCAGCATCTGTATAGCTCATGCACTTTAGCAGGGCTTTTTGGCACTTTTATCTAATAGATGATTGAATCAGCTATTAGATTTTAAAAAGTGCCAAAAAGCCCCACTGAAGAGCATGTAAGCTATACAGACACTGGGGAGTTGAGTCAAACTGATGCAATTCCTCTTCCTGGAAAGCACTATTTTTGTTTATTTTCCTCCCACGTCTGTCAGTACTCTAACGTATTTTCCCTCACAATACCTCTGTGAGAAAAGTAATTATTCTTCTCGTTATACAGCAAGGGGATTGAGATAAAATTTAAATGATTCATCCATGGTCAGTCAAGAAGTTTATCAAAGCAGAAAACTAAGTAAAGTCTCATGATGCCCAGATCAAGGCTCTAACAACCAGTCCAATCTACCAGCACTAATTCCATCTTTATATGACCATATGGTAAACAAAATAAATTGACATATAAAAAATGAAATGACATAAACAAGTTGTCCCTCATACAGTTTCAACTGTTTTGGGAGGAAAATAATTTAAGTCACTAAGGGTGTTTGTACACGTGACGAAATTGCCCTTTTTAGTGGTTTAATTGCCCTTTTATAGCAGTTTAATTGCATCGCATATTACACGACAGGCAGCATATTGCAATTTAATTTAGTTACACTGTACACATGCAGTGGTGTATTGCGATGTAAATGACTTTATTACATCTCGATGTACTTTAGTTTGCTACCTAAAAAATTGCAGTGATATATCCATCCCTGAGCCCTCCCGGGCTTCCAACACCCCATGCACCATTTCCACCAGCTTCTCCAGGCACCAGCACATCCAGTTTGCCCCTGGGGCAGCGCAGGGAGGGGGCAGGAGGGTGGCTGGGTGTGGTGGCGGCTGGAGAAGGTGGCGGGGATGGTGCAGAGAGTGCTGGAAGCCCAGGCAGGCTCGGGGAAGCTTGGGTGTGGCAGGGTTCCAGCACCCTGTGCACCATCCTTGCTGCCATCTCTGGTCACCAGCACACCCAGCCACCCTCCTGTTGCCTTCCCGCACTGCCCCAGGGGCAAGGCAGCTCATTTCCAGGTGGTCCCAGGGCATTTGTATACATTTGTACCATAGCACCAGGCACGTTTAAAAGTGTCCAGTGCTATGGTGCATGCAGTTGTATAAGTGGCAAAATGCATGTCAGTGCTGAGAAAATAGTGGCACACTGTTGAACTAAAACACATCAAAGGTGTTTTAGTTCAAAAGCACACTGCCACCATTTTCTGCAGGCTGTTAGTGACTCAGGACACTGGCTCCTCTTTGCAGGGCTCCACCATTCCCATACCCTGCTCTATACACAACAGGTGTTCTATATGTGCTAGGGCTGTGTGAAGCTTTGGGTGCTGATTCGATCTGGAGGAAATTTGGCCCGATTCGGTGGCTGAATCTCCAAATCTGAATTGAATCAGAGGACCAATAAAAAGGTCCAAATCAATTTGAAGCTCTCCGAATCTTCACAAAAGATTCGGAGAGCTTCGATGATTCGGGCACTCCCCGCCTGCTGCAGCCGGAAGCTCTGTGCCAGTAAGTAGGGGATGGGGGAGGGAGGG
>NW_017728997.1:50070211-50087078 GCF_001723915.1 Gavialis gangeticus | reverse complement strand
GCCCCCCACTGCCCCACGCTGCATGGGGGGCTCTGCCATGAGCCCCACAACACCTCCTTCACTCCCCCAGCCCCTCCCCATGGCTGCCCTGCCTGCCCAAGCTCTGACCCTTTAAGAAAAAAAGCCCCCAAACCCTGGGACTCACCAGCTCCTGCAGCAGCCTCAGGCTTTGTGGAACTGGTAAGTCGGGGTTCTTAAAGGGCCGGAGCTGGGGTGGGCAGGACAGCCATGGGCGGGGGCTTGGGGAGTTTGGAAGGCTTGTGAGAGCCCCCCACACAGCATGGGACAGTGGGGGGCAGTGAGGATTGCCCCCCACCTGGCAGCACCCGGTGAGTCAGGGCTTTTTTTTTCCCAAAGTGCCTGGAGCTGGGGCGGGCAGGGCAGCCATTGCCGGGGCCTGGAGAGCAGACAGGGGATGAGCCTGGCCTGGGTGATTCTCCAAATGAGATTCAGCCGAATCAATATGGGACAGTGATTCAAATCACTGAGTTGAATCAATGTCCCCCGAATCAGCTGAATCTGAATCCGAAGTGAATACTAGCCACTTCACACAGGCCTACTATGTGGTATTCTTTGTCTTCGTCTCCGGGAGTTCTGACTTCCTGGTTACCTCGCCCTGGTTCCACGGGCTCTCTCTTCACCCCAGCCGCTTGCCCCATTCTGCTCCACGTGGGTCCCAAGTCCACCACTTCCCAGTTCAAATCCCACTCTTTACTCTCAGGGCTGGGTCCGGGTGTATCGTCCTGCCTGCCTCTAATCTCTTTTTCATCTTTCTCCTCTTCTAGATCCCTGGAGTAGTTCACTGCAACCTCTTGGATTGGACTCAGCAGCTGGGGTGTCATTGTCACTTGGTCTTCAGTTCTTCTCTGGTAAGCGTGTCGCTGGGACTCCTCCTCAAGTCCCAAGGTCGATCCCCTTTCGTTGGGGTTTCTCTGCACTGTCCATACCTCTTTCTCAGTCTTCTGTCTTCAGGATCGGCGCCAACTGCTTTGTTGGCATCCCTTAAATTTCCTGCAGCAGGCAGCTGGGTCCTCTGTAAAAGCTTGTGATTTGTTGTCTCCCCAGCTCTCCCAGCTGGTCCTCCTAATTGTCTCTGGAGCAGCTTGTCTCTTACCAGGGCTGGCTGCACCTCTCTCCCCTGTCCAGGTTCATCCTGGATCAGTTGTGTTTGTCATGGCAGCTTTTGATCTGCCGCTACCTCGGTTTCCCCCGCTAATACCTCTGATTGTGCCAGGCATGGCATTTCTCCCGTCCAGGTTTGCTGCGTCTTTCTTCTTCATCCAAGTTCACCCCCATGAGTCTGTCCTTTCTTTGCTCTCTCCTGTGTTCTTGGGCTGCCCTGTCACAGGCCCAATTCTTTTTTTTCTGGTGGAGCTTACCTGTGGCCAGGGAGTGAGCTGCTGGCTTCAGGGTCCCCAGTCTTTCCCTCCATAGTGGCTGCCTGGGTGGGCTGCTAGTGGGTCAGTTGCTGCTCCATCTTGGAGCCAGCACACAGCCCACTAGCAGTCTGGCCAGGTGACCCCAGGGGGTGCCACCACCATGGAGGGAAGGACCAGGCCCCCACCACAACTCAGGGCCTGCTAGCAGCTCACCTCCTGACCATGGGCAGGTTTTGCTGAAAAAAAAAAGGTTTGGGCCACTTCCTGTAACAGTGACAGAAGCCCCTCAACTGAAAGAGCATTTTTTTTGGTTACAATTAAAAACCCACCATTTCAATTTAGGGGAACTAAACCCCTGTTACATGTACAAGTGGCCTGAAATTCTAAAATTCACTATAAAAACCTCTCAAGAATTTGAATCACAAATTTCCTGTTTGAGTTTTATACACATACATTTCTCCCCCTGCCCCCCCCGGTCAGAAATCCCTTTCTCAGAACAGGAGCTAAGCCTATGAAAGGAAGAAAATCTGAAAAGCAGACCTGCAGCAATGTGGACTGGCATTCTGTCTTTAAATCATTTTGGCACTTGCTTTTTCCCCCTTGAGGTGGAAGTGGTAAGTGTCATGGCAAAACTGCAGCCGCCCTAAATCAGAATATTCCTCTGCCTGTGGATTTAAAAATTAGACTTCATGCTCCCAAAAAGAGGTTTGTGTGGTTTCCATACAGTATTTGAAAGCCAATCTACACACAGGTGCTTCCAATATAAAATCCAATTTCCTCTCCTCCCCACCACCAAGTAATTAATTACATCTGGCACTCCAGTCTGCCAAGGTGGCTGTTTCACCTCTAGTTCAGGGTTCTCAATCTTTTTAGACTTGAGGCATCCTTTGGAAAATGCCGGATCTTAATTGTTACTCTTTTTTTGACTACAGAAGAATAATAGAACAACTTTTTTGTTGCAAATAACTCAGAAAGACCACAACAAGTCAGAATGTTTTTAACACTGTGGATTTCTATATGAAAACTCTAGTTTTTATCTTGTGAAACATGTTTGCCTACCTAACAATGCTAACGTTGTGCAGTATCTTGTGACACCCTTGAAACTATCTCAAGGTACCCCAGAATGTCATGGAATTCTTGTTGAGAACCACTGTTCTAGTTTTTGGGAAGTCCCAACCTAGTGGATTTTTCATGCTACCTTTCTAAGTGTGGAGGGCACTTTAGGAGACTGTTGAACATAGCAAAAAGTAAGAAGGAGAGTGAGAAGAGTGTGACAGGGAAGCAAGCTCAGGGTTGAGTCTCAAGTTGGCCCGCCCACCTGTGTACATAGGGCAGTCTGCCCAGTCTCGCCTGCCATGACTTTGCTATTACAATAAACTGGTAGTAAATGTGTGAGTCTGTCCATTCTATGCCCTGATGCCAGTGGGCGCTACCCACAGCTCCGTACCTTCCCTACGCCATGGCCCATGCCTCACAGATGGCATCCAAAATGTTATACTCCCGGCCAGAAACCAGACCAAACCTAGTTCTCTGCCAGGTCTCTCACACACACACACTCATACTACCACAGGGGACTCACACACTCACAGGGGCCTCTTGCACTCCATCCCCTCTCACAGGGAGTCTTGCTTGCCGCACCATAATGTGCCCCCTCCACTTTGCCCTGCTGTCTCCTGGAGCGACATTTCTGGCAATCAGGCATATCTGAATCATGCTTTGGCTGGCAACATGCAGTCTCTTGGGCCTCTCCCGTGACCCTCACCTGGGTAGTGCCAGCCAGTTCATCAAATGGAGGGCCAACTTTGCCCTAGCCCCTCCCTGGGCTCCTTATACACAACACCATGATCTTGTGGGAGGTTGGCCATGTGTTTCCCTTCTGGCCATCCTTCAGCCCTACTCAACATACCCCCTGGAGCTGCCCTTCAGACCATCCCTTCAACCCTACTCAACCCTCAATTACACCCAGTCCTTCAGGTCATGAAGATGCACCCTACTTTGGACAGGCCCACTGACACCCCTGCTGTCTCAGGGTCTCTCAACTGCCCCTTCTCTAGGGCTCCACAACTGCCCCCTCTCTGGGGCCTTTGGGGTCTTGCATCCCTGTGGGCTCAGGTGGCCGCAGCTGTGCCTGGCCCAACTCCTCCCTCTTAGTAACCCACCCGAAGGTGGGGGCTGGGGTTTAGGCATCCTGACCTGCCTTACACTGGGGAGGTTCATGGGCCTGGTATTTAAGTGGGGGTGTCACACCACTGGCAGTCCCACCAGGCCTCCCTATCCCAGCAGGGTACTGTTTCAGGTTATGTCCAGGAACACTGAGGCCTCCTGTGTCCCCATTGCCTCACCCTTACCCCAAAAATGTTCCAGGAGCAGCTCAGCCCAATGTTGCCTCCTTGGCTGCTCAACACAGACTGCTGCCTCTCAGGCCTATGTTTGAAAATGGCCATTGTCACGGGGAAAACATAAGAGGTGGACCCCGTAGGGTTAAGGAGGGCCCCTGGGGGCTGGCACACCCCAGGGGAGACGCAATGAAAGGGAAAACAAATGAAAACTCCTTACCTGCAGCAGGAACTGCGGCGGGACTGGAAGTGGCGGCGGGACCAGCGCAGCTTGTTAGCCATGTCTTTTTGAAAGTGCAGCCAGCTGGAGAGAGGAGCGGGGAGAGCTGGCACGGGGGAATAAAAGGTGTGGCCTGTGAGGTGGAAGGAGAGAGGAGGCTAGGAAGGAGCACAGGGGAAGTACCCCCAGGACCCCTCTCGGAGAAGGGGGAGAGCAAGAAAGCCTCCCACAAGGCAGGAGGCTACCCCAGAGGTCGTCAAAAGAAAGACACCATTGACAGACCAGGGGAGAAAGAGGTGGCCAGGCTGCAGCTCAACATAGGACCCCGGGAAGAGGCTTCAGAGACCAGACAAGTGAGTGAGGTACCCTGGGGGGGGGGAACCCTGAAGAAGAAGAGGGTTCTAAGGGACGCAAGGTACTGAGTCAAGAGGGACCCGCAAAAGTGTAGCCCAGCCCAGGGATCTTCCTAAGTGGGAGGCGGATGGTCACGACAGCAACTGAGGCTGCAAAAAAATAGAACTGAGGACCCAAGGTGACCCTTCTGAGAAGAGCTGATATTCTGAGCTTGAAGGGACGTCGAGGTCTGTTTAATGTATTTAGCACTAGTGTGATAAAAAGGGAGAAGAAGGTGGCACAAAGGGGATAGTCTGTTGTGGGGCTGGGCGATTTAGGGCACATTATTACCCAGCTGCCTGATGGTAGTAATTAGAAGGTCACAGGTGTTGTAGATAGTTTTGGTTATTAGTTTCCTTTTCTTTGTTGTTGGTTCCGTTTTGGAAAAACAGTACAGGGGGCAATAGAAGGCAGAGGGCTCACCTGGCAAGAAGGAAGTTTCTGCCAAAATATAGAACCAAGACGGGCAGGCAGGCCCATAACGGGTAGCTCAAGATTCTGGATAGACCAGGGGTAGGCCCCTGGAGAAGGGAAATCTAGGATACCCCACAACGGAGGGCAGGCTGCAAAAGAACATTGGCACTCTGTCGTGGCTGGGTCAGGGCATGGTACAGGGAAGGTTGGAGCCTCACAGAAGACTGCCGCCCTAAGGCACTGGATAGACGAACCCTAGGGGTTGGACCCCACCACTGAGAGAGTCATCAAAATCATGGCAGGCGGAATTGGGGATAAGTCTGCCCGGGGAGAGACATCGATGTCTTGAGACCGGAGGGACGGAGCAAAGAACCGCCCTACATATCCAGAGCTGAGCAGCGCAGGACCGAATGATTGAGGCCTGATGGGTGCAGCCATCCTGGCGTCTGCCTGCTTTTGCCTTTAAAGTGGCAGGCACTAAAGGTGCACTGACACCAACAGCAACAGGATGTTAGCACTGGGCCGTGACACAATATGCCCACAGGATTTGTATGTGATAGGAACATGAAAAGAAGGATCCAAAGGGCATGCTTTCCCTAACAAATGTTCATTATAGTAGTTCCAGTCACTTGGCTTACCCTTCCAGACACCATCCACCACACTGAGCAGCCTCTTATCCCTGAAGGCAAAGCACACAGCAGAAATGCATACTCACTGAGGAACAGAACCATTTTTGGCTTAAAATCATGCCCTTTGTAGTATTCATGCTAGCAGTAACAGTGTGTTCCCTGTCCCAGGGATGTAAGAACAGGCAAGTAGGAAGCCACATCTGCAGGCAAACCCCAGGCAAATGGAAAAGAAAAAAACTCACCTCTTGCAGGACTTCCAAGAAGTGAAGAAGCATGCTGGGGAGAGACACCCATGCGGTTCATCAGCCACGCCCATCTGTAGCTGAGACCGAGTGATGTCAACAGGAGACGCTACCCGGCAAAGATAAAAGCTAGCCCCGAGAGTGCAGGAACAGCCACACTGGGAATAGAAAGAGTGGCGGGGGATTGCTGTGGCAGAGACTCCCGGTACCAGCAGGTCAGTGTGGGGAGGAACAGCTCCAGCAGTGGAGGCTGCGAGCCCTCCCCACACCAGGGAGAAACAGCACCGGCCAGGAACAGAAGAGCCTGTGCAGAGGCGAGCAGCTGTGGTGGCAGGAACTGCAGCAATCACCTCCGGGAGTGACCAGCTCAGGAGCAGGCTGGAGGGACTGGCTGAGAGACCGGCGGTGGCAGTAGCTGGAGGCACTGAGGGTACCCACATCAAGGATGGACGGTGCCAAGACACTGAGTTAAAAAGGGCTCTGGCAGGAGCTGAAGGAAACCCCAACCGGGGTGCGAGTGCAGGTCCCAGCCCAGGGGACACACCTGCTTAAGGCACTGGGGGAGTGGAGTCAGCAAGCCTACGGCTCTAGGGCTCCCCCCACTCTTCTTTTTCTCCTTTCCTCTATTGTTTTTCCCTCTCATTGTTTTTCCCCTCTTGGTCTTCTTTTCTCTTGGCTTAGGGGTCCTTATTGAAGTGCTTGTTTTGTGTTGTTGGTGCAGTCTCTTTGGTTTTCTTTTCTTCTTGTTCTGTTTTCTTTCCCTGCCCAGCGCGGGTTTACTCAGCTGGGTTCCAGGAGACCAGGGACCCTGATGGAGGATCGTGGGTATGTTGTGAACGCGGCGGTGATCAGTGGCATCAGTGGCATCCTCCTGGGAACATCCGGAGCAATGGGTGAAAGTCTTGGAAGATGAAATGTCTCGAACCTCCCAGACCCAGGTGGAACCTCAGATGTCCTTCCATGATGAATGGGACATAGATACCGAGGAGGTCATTGTCCAAGGGTCAGCCAGGAAGAGATCCTGAGGCCTGTTGTGGCAGTGAGGCACCATCACAGGCTTCTGGAGGGAAGAAGGTAATCCCTGCAGGCCCCAAACCTCAGAAACAGAACCCCTGCAAGGAAAACTTAGCTCCGGCCGGGCAGCCAGAGCAGGAGCCGGAACCGCGGCAGCAGCCGCAGCCGCAGCCGCAGCCGCAGCCGCAGCTGCATGAGCCGGTGTTATGCTGGCTGATTAATCAGCTGTTTCCCAGGTGGGGAACAGCTGGACCAATCACGGCAGCTGTACCAGTCACCGTGGGAAAGTTTAAAAGCCCCGCCAGAACCTGGGTGGGAGGAGAGCTGGAGAGAGGGAGAGCTGGTGGGCAGCACGCCAGAGGTGCACAGCTGGCGCAGCACCAGCATACAGAGCAGAGCACTTCAGCTCCCTGTAGGAGGCAGAGCAGGGGAAGCACTTCAGCTCCCTGTGGAAGGCAGGGCAGGAGAAGCATTTAAGCTCCCTGGGGGAGGCAGAACAGGGGAGGAATTTGAGCCCCTGTAGGAGGTTGGGGGACAGGAGGCAGCTCCACCCCAGGAGTATATTTCTTTTGGAAAAAAAAAAAGGAAAAATCAAAGAGAGAGAGAATACCAGTGTAAGGATGAAACGCCCTGCTCGGAGGCATTTCAGTAGGCACAACATCACACCTAACAGCCTTGAGAGAGGGCAGGTTATGCATCGAGGCCGGAGGGACAAGTACCAACTGAGCCCACTCAGATGTGGGACTCCTCCTGAAGCAAGCTGAGGGCAACCCTGCAAAGCTGAAACCACCACTGTACAGACATCCATCTGGCAAGTGGACGTGGTGTAGGGGAGGCGGAGCCCCGTGGAACATGGCGTCAATTCGTGAGTACTGCCGTTTCCCGGGAAGCCCTCCCAGGAAGATCTCCATTGAACCCGCTCTCTTAATAGCATAGCAGCAAGTCGGGAGCGGCTACATACCTGGCAGGCAGTGCAACACGCAAGGCCCCTGTTATCACACCCGTCTCAAAGGGTGGTGCATGGCTGGGGTGTAGGGGAGGTTGCAGCCCCATGGACATCTGCCAATGGATGTGACAACTCTGGAGGTGCCCTCAAAGGAGACCCCCTTCACTGAAGATCCATCCAAAGTCATGGCAGGCAAGTTTGAGGGCCACTCCGAGGGTGATTGAGGGACCCTCCAGGGCTTACACAAGACTACTTGGTACACAAGACCAGCTGCCGGTGTGAAGGCAGCGCAACAATGGATCATCCAACAGAGACGGGCACATTCCCCAATGTGCTTGATGTGTCAGGTGGAGCAATGCAATTACTTGTAAGGCACAGGGCAAAGCTAAGTGACAGGGACACTAGTGAGGAGGCCAAAGAAGGTCATTCTGTACAGCTGATTTGGGGATAAGGCTGGAGATAAACATAGAGAGAGAGTATCCATGTATTCCAGCTTGCTATTGGCTTCTCCCTGGGCTGGTAAGTTCCCATGCTGTTAACACCTTCCCTACTGCTCAAAAGGCTAGCTCTCTTTGCTGTAGAGGTTTCTGCTTGCTTTGGGCACTGCTTATGAATGGAAGCTGTAAAGGATTTCCTCTGCCACAGTCTCCTTCCCTCGATTGCATATCCATTCAGCTCTGCAGGTGAACAGCTCTGCCTTGTACCCCTTGTGACACAGGGCACCACAGCAGTAGAAACCTTTTTTTGTGTGCTTTATATATCCTTAACCTCAAATGTGCACATTTTGCTCCACCTCCTGTTCTTTGCTGCTCAAAGGAGGGGAAAAATCAGGCCCTCAAATAGTATTCATTCATCTTTCTCCTAGTCTCCATTGTACACTGCCTGTGCTTCTGCTGCCTATGCCCATTCATATTCTACGGACTGAGGGAATAGATGAAAACAAGGTTAGCCTATGGAATGGGAGCCTAACCATGTTGTGTTTGGGGACAAGGAGTGCATTTGTGACTGTACAGTGATATTTATCTTTGTGTTCATGTTGTCCTTGGGGGCAGGCTGAGAGGGCAGGAATGTTGAGGGAGTCAGTAACTCTTACGGTTAGAACAGGGAACTAGAAATGAAGAGAATTAGGTTTTAGTCCTGATTATCTCAGTGGCTCACTGTGGGTCTTCAGGAAAGTAATTTAGGTCATGCCTATAGGACTAAATTGTGGCACCAGGGAAGGCAGCTTGGAGACACATCAAGTTAAATTCTGCATTACTTCTAAGCATGTGAGTTCTACTTAGACATCCAAATGTAGCTCCATAAATGCCATTTTTTACATTAATGCAGAGTTTAGATTCAATTTCTATCTGTGGAGCTCTGCTCACCCTGTTGTACTGTCCTGAACATGCTCAGAAGGCTCCATTGTAGCAATGTGTCCCCAAATTGTAAGAGGATCTCCTGGGTAGACCCACCCGTGATGGTTTTTATCCAGCCGCATTTTGGGGGAATTTACATGCAATTACACGCTTACCTGGGTGATCCTAATCTGCTGTTACAGCAGAGTGGAACCTTCTAGCATGCTCAGAAGAGAAGCAGGGAATGAGTGTAGCTATGCAGGTGGAAATATAATCTAAATTCTGTGTAAGAACCAAAAATGTCACTTACGCAGCTACATGAGAACATACTAGTAGCACTAGGCATATATAAAACAAATAGGATTTGGCTTACTACCATGTGCGCTATCTCCTGAACTGGAAGTAGTGTAGTTGCCTTTGTGTGGGATTGACATGTCTCAGTATAGTACTGCCTGGAACCATAACTGATAGAGACATATTCTTACATTAGCTGTGGCTGTCTTTCATTTTATAAAACACATTAGCACCTTTGAAGAGTGCTGAGAAATAAAGATGCAAAGCATTAGTGTATATAAGTGCAAAGAATTATTAGTAATAATTTGTGCATGTTAAGGTTCTGAGCAATGATGAAGGCAGAACAATAATTGTAATGGTTTATTAGATTCTGAGCTGTATCTTTATTACCTCACCTGCAATATCTTTGAACAATCTATTTTATAATCCCCCTGATATTTGGTGTTTGTATTGGTTTATACTTTCTCAAGTCTATCTAAGTTTGTAACTACGCTTATTGCAAAATGAAAATCAATACAGAGATTTTTTTTAAAAGGACAGTAATATATATTTAGATGTGGTTGGAAAGTACCCCACGCCTTTGTAACTGTGTGTTTAAAATGATCTGACAATAGTGTCTCATCCCTTGCATTTCAATAGACCTAAGCTATAGAAATGCTTTAAGTACACAGACTACATACAGACTTGTATTTCCCCCCACCATCACTCCTCACCCCAGGTCCTGCTTACTAACTCCACCATACTGCTGCAAAGAAAAGAGGTCTCCAGACATCAAAATAATTCAAGGGCCTAGGAGACTGCAAGGGAGAAAAAGGGTATTTTCTGAATCAGTTCCCCATGAAATAACTGAAACTAGCTTTGTCCTGGGGGATAATAGAATGGATCATTAGGTGCCTTAGAAAGTTCACACTGAATTTTGAAGTCACCCTGCAAGATGAAAAATCAATATTTTAGGTAAATAAATGAAAGTCAGCAAGTCCCTTTTAAATCTGCAAACATGGGGGTGAAGGGTTTGTAAGCAGAAAGATATTTAATTTTTCACAGACAGCAAGGTTTTAAAACTCTTCTTGCTTCCCCTCCACCCGCTTCTCTTTTTCTTCTGCTGGTGATTTAATCACATGTGATATTATAAATCAAATCACTTCCTTTTCTCCTCAAGTGTGAATTAGCTCTTAATTAGGCTATTGGGTGAAATTTCCAGTTAAAATGAAATGTATCTTATTAATAGCTTGGGATATCCTTTGTGTTAATGTAAAGGTTAAAACGTGTCTTTTATCGGCATATCAGGGACTTGTATTCTGGTCTTGCTGTCAAAGCTTTCACCCTCCACTGATTTCAGTTCTGTTTTTCCTGGTTTACATCAATGTAAATGAAAGGATAATTATGCCCACAAAATTTAGGTCTTCTATTTCCAGCACTGTGTATACTAGAGTGCTTGAGGGGGGTGAATACCAAACTGAGTGACCAAATCAGTTGCATTATTTTCAGTTTTTCATGGTTCCCTTTTTTTTTATCACACAGAGTTTAAGTTGCCACTCATTTGTGATACTGTCTCAATCCTGGAGGAAGTACAGGACAACAAAAACATCCACAATGCCTGTGGGGGCAATACAACTTCTTGTGAGATATTGCTACATCATGCCAGGCTGACATGATGAATGTGCATCACCATATGGTGACAGTGTAATGCAGTATGATGAGGTTACATCCTGATGTGGTGACATTTCCTCAAATAGCACATACTTGCATAATGCAGACCTCTGTCCTGCCCAAGAGACTGTTCCACTGAAGAGGATGAGAGCTCAAGGCAGACAGCTGGTGTACTTACCCCATTAGTTTGAACAATAGAGAAACCCATAGGTTTAGCTGAATATGTCCCAGATTCAAACCCCACTGTCAACCCAAGCACTCCCCGTTTTACTTAAAATAGACCAGACTATCACTATGCTACGTGTCACGGGGAGGACCTGAGGGACGGACCCCGAGGAGCCAGGGGGAACCCTGGGGGTCAGGAAACCACTGGGAAAGTGAAAAGAAAAAAAAAAGAAAGACAGAAAATTCCTCACCTGTAGCAGGATCTGCGGCGAAACTGGAAATGGCAGCAGGACCCAAGCGGCTCGTTAGCCGTGCCTTCATACAACTGCGGCCAGCTGAGACCATGGGCGGCAGGGACCGGATGAGGGAGATAAGAAGAGCCGCTGGTGAGGAAAACGGGGCGAGACCCAGGGAATCGCCAGCCAGGAAGTCGCTCCCAGAGCCCACACAACAGGGAAAGGGAGGGAGGATTGTCTCCCGCAGCACGGAAGAGTGCTGGGGAGCCCACCGCAGTGAAGATGCTGCTGGCGGCGGTTCAGAGAGAGAGGAGGCAGAGGCATCCTGCCCTGACCAAAGACCTGAGTTAGACGACTGAGAGAAGCAGGAGGAGGTGAACACCTGGGGCTACCACCTCAGAGTCAGCGAGGCCAGCAGTGGTCAAGACGCTAGAACAGGTGGGACCATTGTGTTCTCAGGAGGGCATGAGAAGGTATCCCCAGTGGGGGACGAAGGGCATAGGCAATGTGAAGGGCTGTGGAAGACTGACCCCAGCATTACAGAGATGGCCCAGTGGGAGACGTGGGGAAAGACGGACCCAGAGAGACCACCGCGGGGTCCAGCGAGCTCACACGCTGGCCAAAGAGTGGAAGGGAGGACACAGCAGCCTGCAGTCCAGGATGGACCCAGTTTAGGGCCAGCTAGAGTCCTTAGGGGCCCGGGGGCCTGGTGTGGTAGGACTGGCTGTAGGAACAGGTGATAAGGGAGCAGAGTGCTTCTCATAAGTATCTTTTGTATTTTTTTGGTATCTTTTCTTTCTGTTTTATGTTGCCCACCTTTGGAGGGGTTGTGAGGCATGGTGGAGAGCCTGAGTGTTGACTAAACCAGAAAAGGGGGATTACAGTCTCAAGGGAGGCTAGACGGCTACAAGACTCAGTGGATAGGACAAGTGTTTGGGCCGGCTGACCTATAACCCGTCTCTGCAAAAGGACGTGGGGCAACAACAGTTGGGGATTTGGCCAAAGAACATCAGGCACCCGTCAAGGCAGAGTGTTAGGGCGAGGTAGAGGGGAGGTGGAGCCTTGCAGAAGATCACAGTCCAGCGGTGCCACAACCGAGAGGACCCCAATAGTCAGACTCCCCCACCACTGAAGTAGATACAAAGTCATGGCAGACGAGATTGGGGGAGGGAGTACTTAGGGGAGGGACATCTACTCGGCAGGACCACAGGGACGGACAAGCGGGCAACTTCGAACATCCGGGGCCGCGCTGCGCGTGACCAGATGTTCGAGGCCAGACAGGCACACTATGTAACAGCATCTTTGCCCTAGCAAAGTTGCAACAATGGCAGAGATGCCACCAATTAGTCAACTGGAAGTTAAGGTTTAGGGTTGCACAACTGATCCACATGTATATACTAACCCACATTCTTTGCCATGCTGGGTACTCTGGGCACCTCACAGAATGGGGCAATGTGAACTTTAAAATGTTTTGGTGAGGCAGCTGAAGGATGTACAACAGTGCAATCTAGAAATGGCAGCTTTTCCCAGGGACTTTTAGGCTGGCCAAGGATCATGGGAGCACAGCTCATATTCTGAAGATGCTTCTTCCAATGCTGCTCTTCTCAATGCTTTGTATACTAGGGAGCACCCTCAGCACCCTACATAGAACAGCTCTGAAGCCCATTTGCACTGCTAGGGTGTTGGAAAAGTATCAGAGCAAGACCCAGTATCTGGTCTAGTGAGACCGGAGTAGGGGCATGGGTAATAATTGCAACCCCCACAAATGTAGGCTTTGCTTGTTCCTGCTTTAATCAATCACTGTGGTTTAGTGTAGGTTCCAATTCAAGACAGTATGCCTTTACGAACTCCAGCAGAGCAAAGCATGTCCTGCATTTATGTGTAAAAATAGATCTTTCCCTACTGCTAGCTGTTTTCCATGTGAGCAGGATAATGCGAAATGGAAATGATTCTGGCACTAGCTAGTGTGACTTGACTTATAACATCAAACAGGAACCCACAGAACAAAACGTTAGTTTTATGCTAGCAACTGTAAATAACATTAGATTGGCTGAGAGCCTTAGTCAGGTCCCAAGCAAAACAAGGTTTTTGCTAAACAACATCAACACAGTAACTAAAATGTGAATAACTAAATCATACACTATGCAAACTAAACTGACTGAAAGTACAACACTGAATGATTTGAATGTGCTTCAAACCTAATTTAAATTTCACCCACTACTGAGACCTCTGGTTACCGACACCATAACTAATAACGGTAATGTTGCTGAAACATCAGTTTTTAGCAAGGAGCCCATTAGGCGAGTGAGAAAAAGATATCAGACAAGAAAACCAGCCACTTACAACAAGGCATATAAGCTCCTTGCATAAGAATACAAAATAGCTTGGGGAAAAAAGCAATGCAGCAAGCTGTCCATGTTCCAACACATCCAGTAACCATATCCATCCAGAGTTTCACACAGGAAGCCCACAGTATAAATATTCTCCTCCACTGAAGTTAAAGCTTGCTTTTGGGAGATTAGATGATTCTAGGGAGAATAGGGAAACAGAAGCACCCTTGTACTTTTAAGATACTGGTTCAAGATAATTGTGGCGTGAAAGTCATCTCTGTCCAAGACTGTCTGGTGGCCAGCTGGAAATGAACTGGTGATCTACTGCAGGGGTAGGCAACCCCTGGGACGTGTACTAGAGCATGGCACATGAAGGTATTTTGCTTGGCATGCACACCTTGGGGCAGATGGCCGTGAAGCTGTGATGGGCTTGATCCTTCTTGTGGCAATGCAGCCCTGGCCCCTACCCCACCATCTGCTTTGAGGTGTGCATGCACCTGCCGCTAGCAATGAGCCACACTGGGGCTCTGTGGACTGTGGTATAGGTGCTTTTGCCTCCTCACTCTGCCTGTAAGCAGCGCAGGCTCCGTGGTGGGAACTGGGGCCTGCCCAGAGCCCAGGCCAGCTGTGACAGGTAGCTGGGAGGTTGCAAGCAGCTGCACTGGCATCCATGGAGCCCTGCACTGGCACCTTGCTGGTGGTGGGTGCATGCATGCCTCTGGGTGGATGCCAGGATAGGGGCTGGGGCTGTGCTGGCACAACAAGGATTGGGCCCCTCACAGCTCCCCCTGCCATATTCCCCTGGCACACTTACATCTTACAAGTTGAGGTTGTGGGTGTACGTTGCAGACCTCTGGTCTACTGTATCCAAATTACAACTAATAGCCTTTAACAGGCAATAGAACATAAAGGGGCTTAACCCTTGCCTAAAAGTGTAGCTGTTCAGGAAAAGCCATTCTTTAATAATAACATGCCACACAGAGGCGTTGTAGGGCAGCTCTGATGCCACATGTAAATAAACATCTTATTCCAAAATGAAGCCAGCTTCTTATTTGGCTTAACCTACTCTGGTTTAAAACAAGCAGAGTAAGGTCTTAAAATGGGTCACTAACATCCCAGGCCAATGTTCTACCTATTGGGCTAGATAGTCCTTTCTCTCTCCCAGTCTCTGGTTGGACCTGTTCTGCTGTGCAGAACTCCTCATAGCCAAGACACGGACTCTGTAACCCACTCATTAGGCCAGGTACTTGAGATGTAAAAGACCCAAGTTCATATCCTTGCTTTGGATGTGGCAGAAAAGAGATGTGAATCTGAGTTGTTGACATACCAAGAGAGTGCCTTAACCCTGCACAAATGGCTACTCCAGGATGACTGACTTTCTTAGTTATCATAAATGATTTAGAAAGATCGCAGTTCCATTATAATGTTAAAATCTCAATTTTCTGTGTGCAATGGAATTAATGCCTTTATGGATAGCCCTATTTGTGCTCTAAACAGGCAACAAAAGAGAGGGGAAATTATGGCACAGAGCAGTTCACAGTCATGCTGCAGGTGAGTGTCAGAACCAAGAATCGGCAGGCAAGGTTCTTTGAGTAGATGTGTTATCTTTTATTAGACCAACTGAGTAGTTGGAAAAAAGAGCTTTTTTCCAACTACTCAGTTGGTCTAATAAAAGATATCACATTTACTCAAAGAACCTTGTCTGCCTATGTCCTTAGACCAACTCGGCCACAACCAAAAACCCAGAACCCGGAACCAAGAATCAGAACTCGTGGTAGAGATGATATTTTTTATTAGACCAACTAGATTTTTGCAATAAATAAATACATAAATAAAAAATTAATTAATTGCAAGCTTTCAGGCACAAGCATCCTTCTTCAAGCATAGGAGAAAAGATTGTAAAAGTCCTCCTAGATAGAAACGAAAGTTCATATTTCATAGGAGAGTTGAAGCCTGAGAGCCAAGAACAGCACACAAGTATTTGAAGACTCACTTTAAATACTCTACCCACCTAACCACACTGCCCTCTTCAATACACTCAGATCTTCACAGTCCTGTTAGGACGAAACCAGTCATTCCTAACTATTAGTCTATTTGTTAAATGCAACCTCCTTCTGTTTGCAAAATGTTTGCAGAGAGCTAGCTAAATAATTTTATTCTTTATATTGCCAATTACCTATGATTTTTTGCAGCTTAATTTTTCTTTTATATAAAGCTTATATTCAGGTTATTACACATTTTTGATATATAGACTTTTGAATCTGAGTTCAGAATTATGTTGGTGTCAAAGTCATATGGCATTGTATGCGTTCCTTGATTGGATGATATATATCATTAAGCAATGCAGAGAAAATTACAAATTTCAGTGTAAACTGGTTAAATGGCTCAAGAGAAAAACAAGTGTAGTCAGAAAAAATATATGAGTTGGTGTATACAAAAACAAAACAAATGCCCCAAAACAGAAAGTCTTGCCAGCCTAAAGTACGGATATTCCTGGACTGCTTGGTATAGAGCACTCCCCTCCCAAAGTCATTTTCAAACCTCTATCTCCCAAGCAGCCAGCGCATTGCCTTTTCCATGATCATTTTTGAAAGAAAGGAGTGGAATTAGGAGGGTGCAGTGGCCTGCCTCAGCCTAGGTACAGATATTCAGAAAGACCGAAGTGAAATGAATCTAAGTTTTGCAGTTTTCTGTAAGAGGCATAGTTTAGACTGGTAGTGAACAGAACACACAGTCACCCTTTGGTGGGCGCCAGGGTGAATCTTTGCCCAGGGGGAGCAAATCTTAGCTTGGGTTCTGCCATTTTTAAACTGGTCTGTGTGCCAAACTCCTGTTCTGTTACAAGTATAGACCAGTGTCTGATCACTTTATACCAGTAAAAGCGTAATGTCCGTTCTTGGCCTCACTGTCAAAAATTACAATTGAATTCGCACCTCAAGCTTCTCTTTCACATTTGAAGAACCAAGATCAAGACTCACTTTGCTGATGATAGTTAAGCCTGAGCAAAGGGACCCTGGGGCCATGAACTTAAGTAGGATATGGATGTTTGCACAGACCCCTTTGCTAAGGGGGAGGTTCACTCTGTTTGTGCTAGCATACTCAGTTTTTTCCAGGAAGTAAATAGGAGGGCTGTGTGAGTCTTCGGATCCCGCTTTGGATCCAAAGCCACTTCAGCAGGCCTGGATCGAAGCAAGGTCTCAGCAATGATATCCGAAGTGGGTTGGAGCATCCAAAGGGCTTTGGATCCGCTTCGGATGCTTTGGACCCGCTTTGGCCACCTTG
>NW_017728997.1:50068789-50070180 GCF_001723915.1 Gavialis gangeticus | reverse complement strand
AAAGCAGGGTCCCAGCAATGGTATCCAGAGTGGGTCGGGAGCATCTGAAGTGCTTTGGATCCACTTCAGATGCTTCGGACCCACTTTGGCCATTTTGAGGCACATTTAGAAGAGGGAGGGGGAACGGGGGGGGGAGGGGGAGATTGATGTCTGTAGATAGCCAGTGAGAAGGATTTCTCCCTGGCTACATTTCCAGTGGCAGCATCTGAGGGGTGGGACTAGAAACAGCATAAAAGCCTCTGTTTGCAGCCCTTCTGTGCCTTTTGCAGCTTGTTCCCTGTCAGCAACTGTGTGAGAGAGGAATGCTCAGACTGAGACTTGCCTGCTCCTTTTTCTTGTTACGAAGGAGTGGGTAGGATTTAGCTTATCTTAGTTTATCTTAGCTATTCTATGCAATTATTATTAGTATTACAATTCAATTTAATTCTTTGAATTTATATTTGCTCTTTTTTTTTGGAAACTTTGCAAAAAGAAAGGTGTGTTTTCCCAGACAGTGTGATCTATCACTGTGCAGGGAGGCACAGATTGCTTGCACGCACGCACACACACACACATACACAGAGACCCACAATATAGAAAAAAAATCACAGCAGAAGAAGACAGACAGACAGACAGACAGCACACAATTTTTACATAACCTTAACACCGAAGCAAACAGTCAAAGAAGAGGCCAGTGCACACATGCAACAGAGGGAATAAAATGCACAATACAAAAGGATTCTCACACACACACACACACACACACCTTTTGCAGCACAGGAAAGATCAGTATGAAGCATGCTGGAAAGGCAGGTGCCAGGTCTTCTGGCAGGGCAGGGAGGAGGGGCAGGGGGAGAGCTAGAGCTGCAAGCCCCCGCCCCCCAAACACAGATGCATTCTGTTCCCCAGCCGCCCTGACATCAGTGCTGCCAGTGGAAGCCAGGAGGTGGGCGCAGTGTCTGCACCTGACGTCCCTGCACCTGCACCACCTTCGTAATTTGTTTCCTCTCAGGATCAGGCCTGAGAGACTGTAGGCAGAGTGATTTTTTTGGTGAGGAATGTGCCCCCACGGGTAGTTGGGTTTTCTTGTCTTTGACAGATTCTGGTGTGCAGTTTGTGGGGGTACTGGAGAAAGTTGGCAGGTTTTGTGTTTTGAGCTGTAGGAAGTTGGCTTCAGTTCTGGTGATGAGGTTAGGTGCTTGTTTGAATGTACAAACCACTTTTCAGAGCTGGGCCTATGAACTGCACTTTATCAGCCTCCTAGGTAGTAGGTACAGAAACTCACAGACTCAATATAGCCACTGACAGTGGAGTTCTGGCACGCTGCAACCTGCCGGACATCTGACACCCCGGGCACCTCTGCACTTTTACCTGAGCTGCTACATCCCCCCCCCCCCCCCCCCCCCCCCCCC
>NW_017728997.1:50050542-50068779 GCF_001723915.1 Gavialis gangeticus | reverse complement strand
TCCCTCGCCTCCTGATGCCTCCATTTCCATTTTCACTGACTGGCTTTCTTGCCTGCATTGCGAGCCAGCCCAGCCTCTGGCTTCTTTACCACTCCTTCCATCCAGGACCAACTGCAGGTACTTCCTGAGCCTGAGAAAGGGGTTTTCAACCCTAAAGCTTCCAAAGATACATTTTTTAAGTACTCCTTTTTTTCCTTCATAATACACATATAGACATAAAAACACAAGATAAGCCATCACATACTATGAATAACATCATATGTCCAACACAACACAACACAACATCTTTACATCTTGCTGTTAATTCCTTTATAAAATGACAGGCTCTGTGACAGCTCTGTGTGGGTACCTTTGATGCTGCTGCTGATGCTACTGGTGTTGAACCAACTAAGTTATTTTACCTGTTGTCACGTAAAGCGGAGGACCAGGCGTGAGGCTGTAGGGGAGGAGGAGGCCTCACTGGGGCACACTGCTGTGTTGTGCAGAGGCCCCAGTGCCAGGAAGAGCATACCTTAACACACACACACAGTGTCACCCACCCACATCACAAGTTTTGCCTGTCAGCAGCTGGGGGTGCAGGGCCCCGGACGACAGACTCCCCCAGCAAGACACACACAGCTGGCAGGCTTCATGGCCTGGCAGGGCCCGGCACTCAGGCCTGCACTAGATTTAACCCCCCTGTGCCCCAAGACAGACGCAGCAGTCGCCCAAGCACCCACCCACATGATGAGTTTTGCCTGTGAGCAGCTTGGGGTGCAGTTCTTCCCAAACTCTTTCACTGATCTTCTTGAAACTTGGCAGGCTTTGTGGCCTCACCAGGGGCTACCACCCGTGCAGTTTTCAGCTCCCTGTGGTGTAACACATAGATGTGACAAAAAGTTTTGCTTTCAAGAATTTGGGGTACAGTTCACCCCAAACCCCTGCACCAATCTTCTTGAAACTTGGCAGGCTTCATGCTCTCAACAGAGGCTACCACCCCTGCAAGTTGCACCCAGATCAGAGCTAAAATAACAAAGTTATAGAAATTTCATTCATCCCCCATTATAACCTATAGCCGGATCTCTGAGGTGGCTCCAAAGCTTTGGAGCCGCTTCGGCTGTATTGAAGTGGCAAACCGATCCGGAGCTCTGGATTGGATCTCAGCCATCCGAAGCGTCTGGATCCAAAGCTGGATCGGATCGCTACCGACTCGCTCAGGCCTAGTAAATAGTAAAGGATTTGAATAGGGATAGGTTTAGCTTTTACATTTGAATGAGCACATGCAGAAATAGTTTTCCCCTTCTCTTTACTCCGCTCTAGTTACTACCAACATGAATTCCAAAGTCCCACAGCATGCTAAGGTAATCCATTTCCTCAACATTGTGAGTTTACTGAGCGATCTTTGGATCTGAAGTGCCTTACTTCGCATTTCTCCACCTTACCTTCCATCACCCATTTTCCAGCCCATTCCCCTGGCATTTTTAAAGGGTTCTGAAGAAAATCTGTATCAATTCCTTTGGAATTAACAATATTTCTGATGCAAGTGTTATTGGAAAATGTTGCCAATTTTCAGACATAGCCCTGTTGTAAGTCACTTATAAAGTGAAAGTTGAAAAGTTGTAGCTCTAGTGCTAACCCTTAAAACTCTGCATTAGTGATCCCTCTCCATTCCGACCCAATGCAATTTGCAACGATCATATTTTTGCTCCTTCTTGCTTTTAAATTCATATACTAGAGTTCCATGTTCAAGACATTTAGTCTAAGAATCTAGCCCTTTGGTGAAGTATTTAATCAATGACTTTACTAATGTACAAATAGATCACAACATCATACACATTCTGCTTGTCAATAGCCTTATTGACGTCATCATAGAGAGAAATTTGTTTTCTTTGGCAAGATCTATTCTGCATACAAATTCTGTTGTTTTTTTCATGTATATGGTTTGCCTTTTAAGCCCATTTCGTCTTATTACTCAATCTTAATAATGAATGTTTGTGTGTTCTGAAAAAGGCCTCATAGTTTTATCAGAGCTTGAAGCTACACTAACTTGCCTAAATTACACCCTTTAAAAATGTGTTAACATGAGTGGAGGACAGCAGCTAGCATCAAGAAATGTTACACGTACAGGCTGGTCTGTTGCCCCCTGTCTCCAGAATTCCTATAATATCCTGAGGTAGATATGCCACATTGCACACAATATGCTCATTAGCATAGTAAGCAGCCATTAGGGAGATATAGCAGAAATGTTATTAAAAGGAACAAATGATGAAAAGGAACAAAATATGTAGTGAACCTCCCCACCCCCTGTCTCCCTGAAAGTAAAATGTTACTCTATGGATATCATAGATGATGCTTGACTTCTGACCTCATCTCTGACCTAAGGGAAAGAGTGAATATAGATGGCAGGGGCCAGAACTACTTAAGAGTTCCTGGAATGCAAGCTAGCCAGACACGGAGATTTGTGATCAGCACCAACTTGTATGTCTTTTGAGCTGGGCCAATGGGACACTGACTCTGGCTGGTTCTACTGAAATATAAATATTAATAAAAATAATACAGGTTATTATTGGCCCCTTCATTTTTTACTATTAAGTGTACCTGTACCTGGATATTTTTTCATCGCTATCACTTTGCTGTTTCAGAAGCCTTCATCTTGCTCTTCTCATCTGTTTTTCCCTGGTTATCTCATTGGTCTTCCCTGCTTCACTTTGCACTTGTCTTATAATAACCCTCCTGCAAGGATTCCCTTGGTATTGTTCTGAAGAGTCATTTTAGTTCCCATTTTTTTCCCCAGTATCCATCCTTCAGCAGTTCTTCCCTTCAGTACACCAGAGTAGGAGAACCCATATACTGCCCCACAAAGGGGCCATTTGGCACCTTGAACAGGTGAAATGACTTGCCCAAATTCCTGTGATACAGCTGGAAAAAAAAAACCCAGATTGCCAGACCCCTAATCCCTTTCTCTAAAACCAGACTATCTGCCTTTTTTGTTAGTTCTAAGGATTTCTCTTTCCAGCAAATACATTGTCCTTTATTCTTGCTGCTTACCTCTGAAGGCTGCTGTTACCCCTGCGTGCTTCCATGAAAATTGGGATAAATCTGCTCCTTGTTCTAATTAGAATCAACTTGAATATACTCCACCTCTGTGCTCTTCCTTGCAAACTAATTGCTCCAATTAAACCTCAAATAGATCCTCAAGGCAAAATAGCCTATCTCAAAGCTGAAAGTCTATCTTTACCTGAACAGGACAGATATTAAATAAGGTGCAGAGACTCTTGAACACTGTTGAAGGCAGTTGCTGTTGGCAGGCATGGAGCTTACCCTGTGTCATACATTTCCTATGGGTGAAATGAGACTTAATTCTCCAGTAGAGTTGCCTCAGCACCTTTTGCTAACTTGAAATTAGCACTGAAAATATTCCTAAAAACTACTTATAAATGGGCTGCTTGGTGATTTATGCTTTAACTCTGGAAAACTAACTTTAAGTTCAAGTTATGAACCTTCGTCCCCAAGGACAAAAAGCTCTAGAGCACTGCTTCCCAACCTTTTCCTCAGCATGACCCTATTTAAATATTAGAAATTGTTTGTGACCCTAAAATCATGCAGACAAGATCAACACCCCGTTTCCCTGCAGGGATAGCCAGTGGGGGTGGGAAAGATATGGGCTGCTTGCTGTGGGCTTGGGGATTCCTGCCCTGCTGCCTTCTCCCCAGGGGACTCTGCAGCCCAGTGGGTGGGAGGGCAGCAGGGCAGGGAGCCCCAAGCAAGCAGCCCACATTTGCCCCTGCCCCGTGCACAAATCTGGGAGGGGTACATGCCCTCTACCCCATACCTCCTCCTTGGCAGTGTGCACAGTGGAGGGGAGCATCAGCCTGGCTGGCAGCCCTGCCTCACTCTTGCCCTCCCCCCATGACTGTGGGGGGCCTCAATCTGCCCTCCTTGCAGCTATGGACTTACCTGGAGGGAGCTGCAGGAGCTGTTCTCCAGGCTGCCTGGCTGCAATGTGCACATGCGTGTGTACGCACATGCACATGGTGCCCCCTGTGTGATCACCTTCCTTCTGCTCTCTCCAGCCCCAAGCAGCCCCTTGCAGTCTGAACCTCTGCCATTTCCTGTTTTTTTCTGTGATTTTCATCATTATTGGTTGACACTGTTGAGTGTCTTTGTGACTCTATTTCTTATCGTTGTTACCCCAAATGGGGTTGCAACCCTAAGGCTGGCAACTGCTGCTTTAGAGTGCTCTGAAGTCTGTCCCAGTGGCTAGGTTATTGGCTTGGGACATCTGCTGTATGACTCTAGGAAAGTCACTTCCCCTCCCTGGGCTCCTGTGTCCCTTCCCCACCTTTGACTGCTTTGTCTGTTTAAATTGTGAGTTCTTTGGGACTGGAACAGGAAGGGGAAGGAGTGCAGGGGCTAGATGGGAACAGAAAGGGAAAGGACAAGAACCAGGACTGGGTTGAAGGACACAGGGATAAAAGACAAGATAAGGGTAGATATAAACAAAAGGGACAGAGTCAGGTTGGGGGCATGGGGGGGAACTGAGCTCTATGATCACTACAGGATGCTCCTCTCCAGAATCTGCAACTGACCCAGAACTCCTGAATCTTTTCATTCCCCTACTGTCAGAAAACAGGTGTGCTATCCACTAACAAAGAGTGTCTCATCCTCCCCCTTTGGAGACTGGTCCACATAATAGATAATAAACTGACAGTAAACCCAGTTAGCACACCAGGGCTGTGAATTTAGAAGTCTGAATCATGCTGATAATCCATGCTCAGTTTTATTCCATAATGACTGAAAAATAACCTAGAAATTCTGTTTGCTGAAGTTACATTAAAAATCTTCGTTCAAAGAACATTAAATGTTGCCAAGTTAAACATCCAAAGATTGGGAAATTCTGGAACTGAAGCTGCTGGTGTATCATTAATACTGCTACAAACTCAGATACTATAGTAAGAGCACCATAACAATGGCTATGAGAAAAGTAATAATGTTCTCTTTAGTGCAGGGTTTAGAAGGTGTATGTTAAATGAGGTCTGTGTCAACACATCAAAGCCAGAGGATAAAAAGGGATATTGAATAATTATACAAGCACTTACTGAAGTAGGGATTCTGCATTAAAAAAGTGTGTGATTGTAATACATAGGCACAAAGGAGACATTCATATTGCACAGGCAACCTTAATTCTGGCATTTCCTCACTTCTCAGTACTTGACTTTGCAACCTTAACATTCTTAATGTTGTTGTTGATTCTCATGATATGTATGGAGAAAGTTTGTTAGTGTGACAGTACTGGACACTTCTGGGTACATTGATAACAAAAGCCAGACAAAGGTGTGGAACCATTACAAATGCTAAACTTATAAAAGTTCAGTATACACTGCATCTGTAATATTTCATGGGGAGTTGTTAAGGAACAAATCCCTCAAATTTCAAAGGGGTTGAGCAGTCAGTAAGATACTCAACTTCCTGAGAATCAGGTTGTTAGTTCTGATGGAATTTGCTAGAGTTTAGGGTCCCAGACAGTGAACCCTACTGGAGAGTTATAGAAAATGTGCTGGTTGTGTAGGCTTCCTCAGTGTCCTCTGCCAATGTGCTTTATTTCAGATCCTGACAGACAATCTCTCAGGTCAACACAGGACTCCCGTTTCCATGGTCAGGCAGTCTTGGCCTCTCTGCTGAGAGTGTCAAGGAGATCTTATTATAGAGGTAGAGATATGTGGTGGAGATGTTTTGCAATATGGGCAACTACTTTGCAGGAACCAAACTGAAGCCACTGACTCATTTTACTTAGAAGCCACCAAAATAGTGATCAGATGGCAAAAAACCCCTGCTAACCAGGTGAGGATTCAAGTAGGAACTTAATATAAACCAATGCAGATTTCTTAAGTCACACTGTGCCATTGGATGAGAATACACCTGCCATCCAGGACCCAAATGTAAAAGCAGGGAAATAGTTTACTCAAGAATTTTTTCAGGTAGATATTCATATTGAGTTGACCATCCTGTGGAAAGAGTGTGTAATTGGAGACAGAAGGCTGAAGTTCTGTTCTCAGCTCTGCTACTGAGTTATTGTATGGGCTACTCAGTTAACATTTTTACATCTCAGTTTTTACTTCTATGAAAAACATGGAGAATGATCTATTTTTTTCTAGCTATGTAGATCACTAATAAGATCAAAGGGGGATGCTCAAGCCAACCGTAATGAAAGTTAGCTAGTCTGGTTTGTCTTGGATATGGGGAAGAGATTGTTTCTAATTTAAGGAACTCTCCCAATGCAGTGAGAAGCATGCTTGAATGTCCCATTAATACAGCACTGTCGTCTCTCAGTGCTGCATTCTAGAACTAATCTGCCTCCAGTCTTGGCTAATTGGAAAAGGTTTTTTTCCCCCTCTATGTTATGTGGATTTCGAAAGTTAAATCTTGAGTGATAGACAGTGCTGTCACAGCAGCATTAAGTGTTTAGTGAGTGATTATTCTGGAAAGACTTTCATTTTTCAAACTTTTGCTTTTACAGAAAGTTGGGGAAATAAATGTGAACACTCAGGGCTAAACAACTCTTCGTGTTTTATAATGGGGTTCTTCAAAAAGAAGAAAGAGCAGCCCAAAGCAATGCCTATTACATTTACAATTACAAGCATTTGCTATTTCCCCCACATCCCTATTCGCATTAGGGGCTTGCATCATATAAAAGTCCTGTTCATAAGAGTCAGCGTGCTCCTAAGAGGAATCACTTGTAAAACATCAATGTACTTTTTTAAAACTTTTCTATTTAATAAGAAAAGAGACAGCTCCAATTAGCAAGCAATATTCCATATAAATGAGATTATTTAAAAAGAACCAGCAATATTATAAAATGTTTTCAGTAAATGAGCAGCTGTCACATTGGCAACACTTGTATCCTTTTACTCCATTTTTTTTTAAATTTCACTCTTTATACCTGGTCACTCATGATGAATGAGCCACCATCCATAGTTGTAACTCAATCACAATTTGCCTCTGCAGCTCATGGGATACTTGCCTGTTTAAAAGGTGAATAAGGACTGCTCTGTCTATGTAATCCCATAACAGCAGCATTGCACACAGTTATGTTGGAGGTGAATTTGGCCTATAGATTCCAGGGTCTAGGGTCTTAATGTAAATCTGGAGTAACTTTAGAAAGGCCAGAAATGGGCCTAATTTGGATATACAATCCACCAACCTGCCTTATCCCAGGAAGTTGACTTCTGTGCTCTGATGGCACCTGACAACAGATAAAGCTCTAGTGCTGGGTTCCATATGGTAAACTCTGTTACCATACCTATCTGCAAGTATGCTAGCTGTTAGGAGATTAAATCCCATCCCCTACTATCAGGACACCGGTAGGAATGTAGAAAGTAACTTCTGTCCCTGCTACTCAGTTTGGGTCTGTTTTCTCCCATTCTCCTGTTCTGTCCTGTGACAGGAAGCCAGATGCCACCAGCACTGTGTTTTGCTATCATATGTCTGCATCTCTCTCTCTCTTTCCTTAAAAGGAATACTGAACAACTAACATTTTAACAAGCTTTTATTATTATTCCTCCCCCCCCTCAGTTTTATCAGTGAGGCCCTTCAGGGGGGAAACTGTTGTCATCAATGAACATGCAACCACAAAGAAACCTAGCTTTATCTTATTAATTACTTCAGTGACTCCCCAAACCCTATCATACTGCTCATTATTAATCAGCTAGAATACTGCAGTCCATAGGGGATATGCAAGCTGTCCTCATATGGATGTTCTTAGGCACTGGATCCATGTCAGTGTAAGTGCCTTTGGTTCTTCTGCATTCTTCTCCAATGGTTCCTTACATGCCAGTAGGTTAGAGTGGTGTTGCACCTACTTTCCCAGTGCATAAGACATCGGAAGGACTTATACAGTTGCATTATCCATCACCCTGCAACCCCCAACAAATGGGCACTGTGACAAAAGGCTCTTTTGATAGTTCTTCCCCATCAGGATCTCCTCTGGTGAGGCTGTGTTTAAAACTGCTGAGAAATCAACTGAAAAAATAACATGGCACTCATAGCATGTCAGCTCTTCTTGGACAGAGGCAGTGATCTCCTCTCAAACAACTCAGTTCTGAAGTCTTTACTTTGCTTTTACTCCAGCAAAATCTTGCTTAAGTCAATGAGAGTTGTGCCTGAGAATGAGGCCACAGAGGAAGACAAACCTGCCTCATTTTTCTCTGAAGCACTAGGTATGTGTCACAGCTGCAGGGGATGAGGATGTTAGTTGGGCAGGATGGCTTGAGTGGCACCACAATTTGTTCCAGTGAGAAGGTGTACATTGTAAATTGAGCATGGGTAGTTCCTTTGCTGTCCTGTTATCTTTTTTTCTTGATGATCTCAAAACACTCTGCTAACATGGATTACTTAAATTCCCAAAGCACGATGAGAAGTGGGCAAGGGGTACCAGCCTTAATTTACAGGTGGGGAAACGTAAGCACAGAGCAGTGATGACTTGCCTAAAGTCACAAAGTGAATCAGTGGCTGTGTGAGTACAGAATGGCCAATCCCTTGCTTGACCTACCAGCCCACAACTCTTGCTTTCCAATATATAGTAGTTGGACCAGGACTCTTTAATATATTCATAAATGATCTGGATTCGGGCATCAGAAGCGGACTGGCTAAGTTTGCAGATGATACCAAACTATGGGGAAGGGTGGTCATAGTAGAAGATAGGCTGGGGACTCAGGCCGACCTGCAAGGTCCTGATGATCTTGCGAGAAATGCAAGGTACTCCACCTTGGGAGAATGAACCCACATCATTCTTATAGGCTTAGCAGTGCTACACTCACTAGCACCATGACTGAAAGAGACTTGGAGGTCATGATTGATCACAAGATGGACATAAACCACCAATGTGATGCCACAGCCGGCAAAGCAAATAAAACTCTGGCTTGCATCTACCGATGCATCTCAGGCAAGACCCAAGAAGTCATCCTCCCACTTTACTCAGCTTTGGTGAGGCCACAGCTGGAGTACTGAATCCAATTCTGGGCTCCACACTTTAGAAAGGACATGGAGAATCTTGAGAGAGTCCAGAGGAGAGCCACATGCATGATTAGAGTTCAGGAGAACAGGCCTTACGAGGAGAAGCTGAGAGGCATGGGACTCTTCAGCCTGGAGAAGAGAAGGCTCAGGGGGGACTTGGTGGCAGCTTATAAGTATATAAGGGGTGTGCTTCAGGAACTGGGAGAATGTCTGTTCACCAGGGCACCCCAAGGGAAGACAAGGTCTAACGGTCACAATCTGCTGGAAGACCATTTTGGACTGGACATAAGGAAACACTTTTTTACTGTTTCAGTCTCCAGTGTCTGGAATAGACTCCCCGCAGAAGTGGTGCAAGCACCTACATTGGATACATTCAAGAAACTCCTGGATGCTTGTGGCAGGCCAGTAGTGGGTGCTCCTGCACTGAGTCACACACCTCACTGTGCCTGACTACCTACCAAGCTCTGAGTGCCTCCCTGGGGACGCCTCATGTCTGGGCAACCCCCTTCCTGGAGCACACCTGCAAGCCTGGGGTCACCACTGCCACCACCCAGGGATCTGGACAGTCCACACCCCTGTGCCCCCTGGGGTACACAGGCCTTGTAGTCATAGAGGGTGCTTGACCCTCTACAAGAACTTGGCGTGCTTCCTTTAGTCTGAAGCACAAATAGTAGCCTCCCTTAGTCAGTTGGACCAAAGGGGCACAAAGGCATGCCTCTCCTAACAAGTCTGTAATTCTTGGTACAGTGAAGAACTTTATTGGTTACAGAGGGAAGGCTTGGGGAAGGGTGTAGGATAGAGAAGTATTACAGAATAACCCTAGAGCAAGCAGTGTAGCTAGGTAGCTTATGATCACGCATCTCTTTTACTGCAAGCTATATTTCTAGATAGGTTCACAGAAGGCTACTCACAAGTATCATCCAGTGGCTGACTGAGCTTTCCTCTGGAGGCAGGCAGTTCATTGTGTGTCAGAGAGTTCCCAGAGAGATCCCCATCTCTCTGCCTGGTCATTTGCTCACATGTTCCCCAGAATGGCTCTCCCTGCTCATCTGGAGCCCAGCAGAGCCCCAGAAGCTACGAGCTTATTTCATGCTTTCCAAAATGGCTCTCTCTTTCCTTCTTCATGGGGACCCCTTTTATCCCATAACGTGACCTCATCACTAAGGTCCCATAAGGAGGAGCCCCATTGGCTGCTGACCAGCACTTTCAGGTGACCTAAGAGTGACCAGGTGAGAGAACTAGTCACTTGACCTGCAAGGGTGGGAAACTTGAGATAAAGGGGGCAGGTCTCCCCTCCCTCAGGATGTCTCCAACCCAGGTCACCTGCCCCTAGACACTAGGCAGAGTTGGTTCCCTAGCAACCAGTGATAGACACATGTGGGGAAGGGAACAGAGCACATCCAGGGTGAGGAGGATGCTGTAGCAGCGTTTTGTCACAATGGTCATCTTGCTGGGGTCATCTGACCCCAGCTGACTCTCTGTCCTTTGGGCAGGGGGCTGGATCCGATGATCTTGCAAGGTCCCTTCCAGCCCTAATGTCTATGAATCTATGAGTATAGTACACTATTGTTCAGTACACTGGTCTGATTATAATACACACTGTAAGTATTAGTCAATTATTAACATGCTGCAACTTCACAATAGACTTGCCCTTCACTACTTAATTTCCAGAATTCCCAGCCCACAGCATGGCCTGGTTCTTTACAGCTCTACCTCCTTTCCTGCTCCAGGCTTAGCATCCCAAAGTCCTGAGTTACCCAAGACAGTGCTTTGCAGGCAAACACAGCAGCACTGAACTATCTTCAAACACAGCCTAGAGCATCAAAGCTCTTTTTTAGTAACTGAAGAACTGTTGGCCAGGACACCAGGGTTATCCCCTACTTCAGTCAAGAAGTGCCCTGGGATCTTAAACGTCCATCTGGACAGGCTGTGGTGAGCGGCAGATGGAACTTCAGTTCAGCATTCATCCTAACAGCAGTCTAGTCAGTACATACTTTTGAGTCGGAGCCAAAACTGTAGCGTGATACTTAAACCCATGTTGACCCTGCCAGCCATGGAGTGTGAGCACTACTGAGTCAGCTGGAGAGCATTGTATGGGGAAGGGAATGCCACATGATTTTTGTTTTGTCATTAATCTGCTCATAATCAGGACAAAACACAAGACAAAACCCTCAGTGAACATTGGTCCTGTCCTATATTATCAGTGGAACTGATTCTCCTCTCACTCAGTCTGGTTTTACATATGTAAATTTGAGGGAGTTTACTCCAACTCAGTCTGCTGAGAGACCAGAGTCAGGCCCCAGTGTTCTAATATCTGTACTAATTTAATTTCTGCCTGCGTCTCCACAAGGGAATTGTAATATAGACATGGCCCCCTTTGGGCCTTGTGCTATTTCTAATTATAGGGCCTTTTCTCACTGGCTTCCTTGTTGATGGGAAGCCTAACTCCTTCAAGTTCACTCAGGTAATTTGTTTCATGTTTTTAAGGTTAGATTCAAGACATTTCTTCCCTCCTGCTCCCAGTCACTTTTAATTGCATAGTGTCTTTTATTGTTGTATGTAGGTTTTTCCCCCACAAATAAATCAATATATAATAAAGCTAAGCACTTTTACACTCTCCAAAGCACTGTGCAAACATTAACTCTCCTTACACCCATGGGATGAGAGTAAAGAAGTGCACACTATTATCCTTTCTCTAGGCCTTTTTAGTGCACTTAACACTGGAGTAGCAACATACAGGATTTTACAAACATGAAAAATAAGTCAGGGAGATTAAGAAGCAAACGTTATTGGGACAGAGAAGAACACGACCCTTAGAAATCAGTGTGGATTTACTGCAGCAGGTAGGAATATGGAGAACCCATGCCCTTATGTTACAGGACTGTGCTCTGCATTCTAGCTTGTAGGGGCTTTTAGGTGTAGTCAGGAGTAATGACAGTATTTCTAGATCTGTGCAAACTTGATGGCCATTTCTACAGCCCTCACACAACAGGAAACAGTTGAAATAGCTCCAGCATTTTAATGGAGATGTTTCCTTCCTTTTTTGGCCCTAATAGAACTCACCAGTGTACTAGGTTTAGGATTTATCCCTAAAGTATGGGCCAAGGTCACATGGTGAGACAGGGGAAAGCCAGGATTAGAACTCAGAAGTTCCTGGCTCTCAGCCTCCAGTGCAGTCTATCCAGCTGCAGCTGCCTCTGTGTATTCTATGATGATACGAATCTGATTTATAATCTAGATGAAAAACTTTGGGCCTGATACACATACTTAAAAAAAAGAAAACAACGAAAAGGATAGACCTGTGAAATGAACCATTCCTTTGTGGCAACAAGTTAAAATGTCACAGATGACATCACAGCCAAGCAATTTTCAGTGAGAAACACCTTGGAAATTTAAGGAATAAACCTGGTGGGGGGAGGGTAAGGGAGGAGAAAATAAAATGTCATAGTGTAACTCACTGGTGACTGTGTGGTACAACCTGCTGATCAAATGCGAATTGCTATGACACTGGGTAGCTCTGGTGGAACAGGCTCAGTCCCTACTATGTTGACCAACATAGAAGTCATCACGGATCTGTTAAGCACATGCAGTTGCTCTCCACCAATCCAAGAGACATTGTAGAAATGGACATTAAGTTTGTAAGGAGATTTTTGTAACAGTGAACATTACCTCAATATAAGAGATAAGCAAAAGGTCTCAGCACCATTCGGCCATCAGTTCAGCCTTCAAATGAGAATTCCATCAGAAATTCTAAAGTTATAACACATCCCGCCAGCACTATGCAGTGCCACACTTCTCATTAACTTTCTGCATGGAGACAAGTTCCAGTTGCAGAGACTGAGTCTAAGAATAGATTTAGTCCACAGTAGTACCAGTACTATGTCTACTTTGAATGTCACTTCTTGTCCTCTGTAGTCAGCCCCAAATGTTCAGTAATTATGCTATGGTGTTGTTGGTTCTAGCCGTGTTGGTCTAAGGACATAGGCAGACAAGGATCTTCGCGTAGACATAATATGTTTTATTAGACTGACTAAATAGCTGGAAAAAATTGTTCTTTGCAAGCTTTTGAGCACGTAATAGGGAACCCTAGCCCTGTTACCAGAAAGCAGGCCGGTCCCTTTAAGACCAGAACTTTCCAGGCACAGCCTACTGGCAGGGTAGAGGTTAAAAGCCAAGCCTTGCCGGCTAGTCAGGTGACCGGAAGGGGGCAGGTCAGAACTATAAAAACCCTGGGCTTGGCAGCAGTTGGAGGCAGCAGCCAAAGGGAAGGAGGTTGTGCATGAGAGCACCACAGAGAGGCTTAGCTGCTGGTCCGGCTGCTGTGAGAAGGGAACTCCTGATAACTCTCAGAGAAGCGGTGGCAGCACCACAGGGAGGAGCGTCATAGGCAGGGGAAAAGCAGAAGCACCAAGCCATGAAAAAAATGTAAGCTGGCATGCTGCCTTCTTTAATTTCTATTTTTTTGTGGTTATAGCCCATTGACTTATGTTTATATATTTTTGTTAATTGATAAACCGGTGGTTTGTGGTTGAGGTTGTAGGGGAGGAGGAGGCCTCATGAAGATGTTGAACAGTGCAGGCCCGAGGATAGAACATCTTCATCAGTGACTTGGATGAGGGGGTAAAAAGCACCCTGTTCAAATTTGCTGATGACACTAAGATGTGGGGGGAAGTGGGCATGCTAGAAGGGAGAAATAGGCTGCAATCAGACCTAGACAGGTTACAGGGGTGGACGGATTAGAACAGGATAGGTTTCAACACTGACAAGTGCAAGGTGATGCACCTGGGGAGGAAGAACCAGCAGCATACCTATAGGCTGGGGAACTCCCTTCTCATCAGTGCAGAGGCAGAAAAGGATCTTGGAGTCATTATTGATGCCAAGATGAACATGGGCCGGCAGTGTGGGGATGCAGTCAGGAAGGCCAACCGTACCTCGTCATGCATCCACAGATGCATCTCAGGCAGGTCCAAGGAGGTGATCCTCCCCCTCTATGCAACACTGGTCAGGCCACAGCTGGAGTACTGCATCCAGTTCTGGGCGCCGCACTTCAGGAAGGATGTGGACAACATGGAGAGGGTCCAGAGGAGGGCCACTCACATGATCGGGGGCAGCAGGGCAGGCCCTACAAGGAGAGGCTACGGGACCTGAACCTGTTCAGCCTCCACAAGAGAAGGCTGAGGGGTGATCTAGTGGCCTGTTACAAACTAGTCAGAGGGGACCAGCAGGCATTCGGGGAAACCCTGTTCCCCTGATCACTCCCAGGAGTGACAAGAAATAATGATCACAAGCTGGCAGCAGTGTGAGGCAGGTAGGTGGGTCTGGGGGGAGGGAAGGGGAATGTTGACCTGGTGATAGAATGTAGGTGGTGGTCTAATAAAAGATATCACATCTACCCAAAGAACCTTGTCTGCCATAATTATGCTACACACTTAAAATCTGCCTTCTCATTTTTGAGCCTCCAAGGTGCATTGGGAGCATAGTGACATGCTTTTCTCTGCAGCTGTTAGGGATGGAAATACTTGTGAAAGCTTAGATCCTCAAGTCTTCATTTGAGGCTTTAAGAAAAAATACCACAATTTGAAGTTTGTCAACCCCAATTTTCATCAAATTGCTGGTGAAAAAGACAATCCACATAGCAGAAAGAAATTCAGGAGCAAAAATCAGTAGAAAATAAATCTTAAAACTTTCGTAAAGAACCCCCCCACAAAAAATAACCCCCAAACAGCAAAGCAATGTGCAGTAGCTAACCTTAGACTAATTTTCCAGTCCTTTTTGTCTGAAAATGTCACACTGATTCACGTATTGTAGAGATACTGTCAGAAAGCTTTATTTTGTAAGTCATTTTGAAAACTCAGAAGATATATGTAAAGTAAATTAACGTGGATTGTGGATCACAGATTATCAATGGAGCTTTACCTATGAATTTCTGAGCTTTTGATTTTTAAAAATTTTAAACTAAAATTCTGAATACCTTCAACTGTTCAAGTGCTAGTTTTACTAGCACTTACCTAGTGCTTTTCATTACTAGTTCTCTAAATGCTTTACAAAGGTCAGTAACATTATCTCCATTTTAAAGATGGGGAAACTGAAGCACGAAGGGAGGAAAAACAGTTTGCCTAAATTCATGTATAAGGCCAGTGACAATGTCCTAGTTCAATGTACTAATCATGAAGCCACAGTCTCTCTTTTAATAGTATTCTCCCTCACTTAGCAAGCATGTAGGATTATGGGAGTTTGGTAACGAGTGCCATTTTTTGGTACGGGGTGGGTAGAGATAAAACCTAATGCATATACAGTACGGCAGACTCCACATAATCAGGATTTGGCTGACTAGTTTGATCTGAAATTCTCAATCAGAGCAAAACCTCCACAAAACTGGTACAGCTCTGATGCAGTCAAGTGGGTGCAGGGACTTCCATCAGTTCATACCAAGCATCGTCTGTTGCAATTCATGGCTGTTATCTTCAAGATCAGACCATGCCTGCTGTGCCCCACTCTTGCCGGATTCATCCCACTGCTGCCAATCAAGATGCGATCCGGCCTAGCAGCATCACACTGTTATGATTTGTGAATCAGTTCCACAGTAATGTCCAGGACCTCTGTCATCAAACAAAACTATCAAAACCGCTGTTTTAATGATTAGCTATTTGGGGTTCAATGTACAAATATAATCCCACTGAATATTAGAATATGTATTCAACTTTTCCCCTTTATATACTCATAGACACCTGTACTCTTTCACATATTTTGTTACAAAATCAATTTAACACACATTTCCATGATTAGAACATAAAGAAATCTGACATTAAATACAACTGTAAACACTTTATGAGGCTACATTGAGAAAAGACATAATTATTATGCGCATTTAAACTGCCATTATCTAGATAACCTTTCCATGTCCGCTTAACAACTCATACAGAGAGTAAGAAAGCTTCCAATCCTTGAAAGTCTCCTAGTTTCTGCATTGAAACATCCTTTCATAATGGGGACCACCTAACCCATGTATCAGTCTCTGGGATAGTCACTGCATCCTAGCTCAGGGAGAAGACAGAAGACAGAGCAAAAAGCTGTTTGACCCTGTCCCTAAATAGAAAGTAGAATATCTTACTAGTTAAAGCAAAAGGAAAATTTAGGGTAGGTAGGAGAAATACAATTATACTGACTGGAACTTGGCCAGGACACTGGGGCAAAATGCTCCTAAAAGCTGTGGAATTATATTAGTTTTATGTCTCATCAAAAAAATAATACAATGCACTTAAAACTGTGTTTATGTAGTGCACTAGTCACACAGCTATGGCCTCTAAGAGAATTTGAACAACATAATATACTGGCCTAATGCCAGTATACCAACATTTGAAACAGAATAAATCAGTAGAATCTGATTAATACAAATTTGCATAAATATATATTGATTTACATAATAATGTAAACACATGGTCAGTTTGCCCCTTATAACTGTTCCCTGAATTTAGTTCTTACATGTTATACTTACTCATTTTACATTAATTTCTTTTTACACCCAGTTTTTCCATCTACCCGCTTATCCACACACTTCCAGCTTTTCATGAATACTGGATACTCACCCATACAAGCACCATACACACACACATACACACACACATATACATGTGCATGCGCGCGCACACAGATACTTACTCTGCATTCCTATCTGCTTCCTCCAGACCCTTCCACCTCTCCAGCACTTATGCCTACTCCCTGGCCATTCTTTTTGCATGTTTACCATCATAGGACTCTGTTGGGGACTGCCAAATGAAGCATGCTTTGGCAACTCTGGGCATGTCTACACCTGCAAGCATGTGTGCTTGCAGCAGCTCAAATAGAAGCAGTGCAAATTTGAGCCAGGGCTTTTTGCCTCAGTGCATATGCTCGGACATGCACTTTGGTGTGGAGCAAATTGTGCCATCTGGGGCAAAATAACCCTGCCTGGCTCCTCCCAGATCTGCAGCCAGGGACCAGAACCTGTGCTGTCCCCAGAAGTATAAAAAGCTGCCCTGTCCTGGCCCCAGCAGTATAAAATGCCACTCTGGCAAGTAACTCAGGGCTGCTAGCTCTCAGGAGCTTCTGGGGCTCATCCAATTGGTGCCTGGGGTCACTAGCCCTTGTGCCAGCTGGACTGCTGAAGAGCCCTGAGACTTCCCTGCAGCCTCTACCCACTTCAGCAGTCTGGCAGTGGGGGCTGCTGCCTGGCTGTGACTTGCTGCACACCTGCCAGATCGGGATGGGGACTGCATAACCAGTAGAGGCATCTGCCCCTCTGGGCCAGCTGCCAGTGGACTGTGGTTGCAGGGTTGGCCTCTGTGCGGCACTACTGCCACGTGTGCCCCCTGCCCAGCCATCTTGGCAGCTATTGCCCAGAAGATGTTCAGGGTGTGGTGGCCTACTTTGAGCTGTCAAAGCATGTCCACCTGGCCCCATTTGGCTAGGAGGTCAGCCACAGCCAGCTGCAGCCAAACTGAAAAATCCCTGATAAAAATATCCTGAAGTCATTCTGTAAAATACCCCGAAATCCATGTTCCTCCACAAATAAAACAAAAGACCACTATAAGGAAAGAGAGAGAGACAGAGACAGTGATCAGTTGGACAATGTTTTACTGATATATCTACAGTGTTAAAGCAAGTCTCTTATCATAATAATAAAGCAAACGCTAAATACATGTTTCATGAATACATATTTTGCTGCAATAGCCCCCACACAGGTGTTACGGCCCCTACACAAGGGATTGGTCCCCTACACAAGGGGTTCCGCCCCCACACAAGGGGTACAGCCCCACAACAGGGGGTTTGGCTACCACACCCACTGCAAGGCCCACATGCCCCACCCCAGTCCCCTGATTGCTGCCCCACCTGGCTCCATCCCCCACCAGCTGCTGCAGCCCCCCAATGGCTGCCCAACTCAGCCTTACCCCTCAACTTGCACCCCCAGGCCCCCATGGCTATGCCCACAACCACAGGCACTGTCACTTAACACCCCCCCAGAAAAAAAACAGAAAAAAATGGGAAAAAAAGCCTCTGCTTACCTTACAAGCAGGGGTGGGGGGGGCTCTAGCGCCTCCTGGCAGAACCCTCCAGGCAGCACAGGATGGGGGCGGGGGCAGCAGGGCCCGGGCTGGGGCTGGGGCCACTGTGGCTGTCACCCTGCCCTGCACTGTGCAGGTGGGACCCCAGTCAGCCAGACGTCAGCCAGACTGCTGGTAAGTGCCGGTTTTTTGTTTGTTTGCTTGT
>NW_017728997.1:50048258-50049810 GCF_001723915.1 Gavialis gangeticus | reverse complement strand
TTGTGCAGCCAGCCCCAATGCCCCCAGGCATGCAGCAGGGTTAAGGAGGTATGGTGGCTGACCTCCACTTCCTGGCAGCCCTGGTAGCAGTGGCTCCTCTTGGCTGCTACCATTACTCTTACTACCAGTGCTGGACCCAGCCCTGCTGCCCAGGTACTCTAGCCCATCTGCCCTGCACCCACCGCTGGGGGTGCTGGATGAAGCAGGTGGGAGGCTCTCTGTGGAAACTGGATAGGATCCCCATGGGCAGGGCATGTTTGGCTGGACTTATGGGATGGGGCCACAGATGGGCGGAAAGCAGGATGGGTGTGCAGGGCCGGGGCTGGGACCAGGGCCAGGACTGGGGCTGGGATGGCAGGGTGGTGACAACACAGGACTGTGCAGGGAACAGATTGCAGCTCTGCCCAGGCCCCGGCTCTGTGCTGTCACTGCCCTGCGATCTCAGCCCATCCCAGGCCCCACCCACCTGTCCCACTCCTGGATGCTGCTCCCACCCACCGGCAGCCCTGCACCATATACCTGGCTAAGTGTGCTCTGCTTGCGGGGGTCTCAGCTGGTCTCCATGGACACCCTGCCCACCCGCTGTGTCCAACGGCCCTGGACCACTTGGGGAACTTTGAGCTGTTGCAGGGGACGGGGCATGGGGGGGAGTCATTGCTGACCTGGCCTACAACTGCTCCTCAAACCTCCCTAAGTGGCTAGCCCTCCAGCCCAAATAATTGCCCAGCCCTGGTCTATCTTGTCTGTTTACATTGCCAACTTTTTTCAGTCAAGTGTTGAATGCATTATATTGCATGTCTAATAAGCTGCATTATATTGCATGTCTAATAAGCTGTCTAATTTTAGCCCACCTGTGCAGTTGGTCCAATGAAAGATATCACCCCCCAAAAATCCTGCCTCTCTTAGACATATGTTCAGCATCTAACACTGTTTTCCTTTTTAATTGCCATCATGGAAGACTGTTGTGCTAACTGAAGTTTCCTAGTGGTCTTCAAGATAGCCCTTTATGAGGAGAATAAGCATCCTGACTAGGTGAAATCTTTAAAATAATTACTATGTTTTCATGTGAATGTCAGTGGTAATAAAAAATGAGGGGGAGAGAGCAAAAAGCTGTTTGACCCTGTCCCTAAATAGAAAGTTCTCTAAAGCCCTGTACTAGGTGCCAGTGGATTTTTAAAGGGCACTGTCAAGTACTTTTAAAAATAGTTGCACTCTTCATTGTTTGTAAAAGTCTCTCATAGGCCTGAAAATGATTTTCTCCCTACTGATTTTGTCCTTTTCCTATTCACTGAGCAATGATTATTTCCCATGCTTTTAAATGAAGCTGAAATTAGCTTGGTTATTTTTGTTTAACAACAACAACCTCCATGTATATTGTGCCTTTATCCTGCAAAAACAGCTTTGTTTGTTTTCTGGCATCAGTGATGATGTCAGCAAAGCTCCCGGAAGAGCGGCTGCTGTTAGTTAATTTTTGGCTGCTTCACAACCAGCAAGGGCAGTAGTGAAACAAAGTACTTGTGTAGATCCTACCAAAATATACTTCTCTATTTTC
>NW_017728997.1:50047202-50047863 GCF_001723915.1 Gavialis gangeticus | reverse complement strand
AGAGACAGTGATCAGTTGGACAATGTTTTACTGATATATCTACAGTGTTAAAGCAAGTCTCTTATCATAATAATAAAGCAAACGCTAAATACATGTTTCATGAATACATATTTTGCTGCAATAGCCCCCACACAGGTGTTACGGCCCCTACACAAGGGATTGGTCCCCTACACAAGGGGTTCCGCCCCCACACAAGGGGTACAGCCCCACAACAGGGGGTTTGGCTACCACACCCACTGCAAGGCCCACATGCCCCACCCCAGTCCCCTGATTGCTGCCCCACCTGGCTCCATCCCCCACCAGCTGCTGCAGCCCCCCAATGGCTGCCCAACTCAGCCTTACCCCTCAACTTGCACCCCCAGGCCCCCATGGCTATGCCCACAACCACAGGCACTGTCACTTAACACCCCCCCAGAAAAAAAACAGAAAAAAATGGGAAAAAAAGCCTCTGCTTACCTTACAAGCAGGGGTGGGGGGGGCTCTAGCGCCTCCTGGCAGAACCCTCCAGGCAGCACAGGATGGGGGCGGGGGCAGCAGGGCCCGGGCTGGGGCTGGGGCCACTGTGGCTGTCACCCTGCCCTGCACTGTGCAGGTGGGACCCCAGTCAGCCAGACGTCAGCCAGACTGCTGGTAAGTGCCGGTTTTTTGTTTGTTTGCTTGT
>NW_017728997.1:50024891-50046340 GCF_001723915.1 Gavialis gangeticus | reverse complement strand
ATGGGGCCACAGATGGGCGGAAAGCAGGATGGGTGTGCAGGGCCGGGGCTGGGACCAGGGCCAGGACTGGGGCTGGGATGGCAGGGTGGTGACAACACAGGACTGTGCAGGGAACAGATTGCAGCTCTGCCCAGGCCCCGGCTCTGTGCTGTCACTGCCCTGCGATCTCAGCCCATCCCAGGCCCCACCCACCTGTCCCACTCCTGGATGCTGCTCCCACCCACCGGCAGCCCTGCACCATATACCTGGCTAAGTGTGCTCTGCTTGCGGGGGTCTCAGCTGGTCTCCATGGACACCCTGCCCACCCGCTGTGTCCAACGGCCCTGGACCACTTGGGGAACTTTGAGCTGTTGCAGGGGACGGGGCATGGGGGGGAGTCATTGCTGACCTGGCCTACAACTGCTCCTCAAACCTCCCTAAGTGGCTAGCCCTCCAGCCCAAATAATTGCCCAGCCCTGGTCTATCTTGTCTGTTTACATTGCCAACTTTTTTCAGTCAAGTGTTGAATGCATTATATTGCATGTCTAATAAGCTGCATTATATTGCATGTCTAATAAGCTGTCTAATTTTAGCCCACCTGTGCAGTTGGTCCAATGAAAGATATCACCCCCCAAAAATCCTGCCTCTCTTAGACATATGTTCAGCATCTAACACTGTTTTCCTTTTTAATTGCCATCATGGAAGACTGTTGTGCTAACTGAAGTTTCCTAGTGGTCTTCAAGATAGCCCTTTATGAGGAGAATAAGCATCCTGACTAGGTGAAATCTTTAAAATAATTACTATGTTTTCATGTGAATGTCAGTGGTAATAAAAAATGAGGGGGAGAGAGCAAAAAGCTGTTTGACCCTGTCCCTAAATAGAAAGTTCTCTAAAGCCCTGTACTAGGTGCCAGTGGATTTTTAAAGGGCACTGTCAAGTACTTTTAAAAATAGTTTCACTCTTCATTGTTTGTAAAAGTCTCTCATAGGCCTGAAAATGATTTTCTCCCTACTGATTTTGTCCTTTTCCTATTCACTGAGCAATGATTATTTCCCATGCTTTTAAATGAAGCTGAAATTAGCTTGGTTATTTTTGTTTAACAACAACAACCTCCATGTATATTGTGCCTTTATCCTGCAAAAACAGCTTTGTTTGTTTTCTGGCATCAGTGATGATGTCAGCAAAGCTCCCGGAAGAGCGGCTGCTGTTAGTTAATTTTTGGCTGCTTCACAACCAGCAAGGGCAGTAGTGAAACAAAGTACTTGTGTAGATCCTACCAAAATATACTTCTCTATTTTCTGATAGAATATTCCCTCTCATCATATTACATCAAAATTTAAATTCCTTGATTATGAAAAAAATACTGTCAGTTTATTTTTCAATATCAGTTTTCTTTGGAATAATAACCATAAGATTGGAAAGTCCTGCTTTTTGTGTTTATGTATGATGAACATGCTTTTGATTGGGTAAATTGGTTTGTTGTTGTTTCTGGTTGTTAAAAACTGATAGGGATTGCAGTTGGGTTAACTTTTGTCAGGTCACACAGGAACAAGGACTTGCACTGCTGTAAGTATTAGGGCTGTGCGAAATTTTGCCAGCAGTTTTGTTTTGATCCTGTTTCAACTCATTTTGAGCTCAAAACAGTGAAACTGAAAAGAAACAGAGAGCTTTGAAACAGCCTCGAAATGAAATGAGGCAAGTTGAAATGTTTTGAAATTTTCGAAACGTTTTGAGTTTTAAAGCTTGCCTGCAGGGAAACAGAAACTGAAGTAAGGAGAGGGAGTGGGAAGAGGGGGAAAGGGGGTGGGGAGGAGTGCTCTCATTATTGACTGTGTAGCTAGCCAGTGACTGCCATCCTTTCCTGAGGTCCCTTCCAATCCCAGTGCTCTGGGGCAGGGATGGAAAAACTACAAAGAAGGAAGCATTGTTTGAACTGCCCCACTTTCTGCCTTGGTGTCAGTTGAGTGAGGGTGCACCTTAACACACACACAGTGTCACCCACCCATGTCACGAGTTTTGCCTGTCAGCAGCCAGAGGTGCAGGGCCCCAGAACCCCCCTGCACCTATCTCCTTGACAGCTGGCAGGCTTTGTGGCCTCAGCAGGAGCTAGCACACCTGCAGTTTTCACTCTGCTGTGGCCTAACACATATATGTGACATGGGTATTTTGCTTCCAAGATGTTGAAGTGCAGTTTGCCTGAAACCCCTGTACCTATCTCCTTAAAACATGGCAGGCTTTGTGGCCTCAGCAGGGGCTTCCATCCCTGCAAGAGTCATCCAAGCCAGGCATGAACTGACAAAGTTGTAGGCAGTTTTCTGGTTCCCCATTATAGCCTATGGGTGAAACGTCAAAACAGCTAAACTGTTTCAACAAAACAAAACGGAACAGCAGTTTTGAATTGAAACGAAATGCTGAAACATCAAAATGCAAGTCGAAATGGAACGGTGCCATTTCACACAGCCCTAGTAAGTATGTTTCTTCCCCCTAATCCACATTTCCCATTCGTGTCAATGAGGACAGGACTCAGGAAATGAGTGCAGACTATTACTCTGAAGGAGTACTGCAGGAAACAGGAGGGTAGAAGGCAAAGCCTTCTTTAATTCCTGTCAGTAGCAGTTAATTGGCTTCTGCACAGCACTAAGATCTAAGGGTGCAGAGATGTCTTGCTCTTGTCCAGGAATTTCCTTCATCTTGAAAACTGGTATGTAGGGGGATGGCAACTTCTCAGCCCTGCAGCTTCACAATCCAAAGGGTTAACATTATTTCTTTTGAGACTCCCTAGCTGCTTTCCTTTGATGGAATCTGCATGTAGATTCTCCAGCAGTGAGGAAGAGGGCAGGTTTTCCCCTTCCAGGCTTTCATTATGTTGCAGTTTTCATGATTTTCTAGAACTGCTGGGTTCATGAAAATTAATGCAATTCTGCCAGACTGTTTCCTTTGCTTCTGATGTGCCCTGATGCATTATGAAGCTGTTCACAGGATTGAAATTTCTCTTCCACTGAATGTAGACCATCAAGGCTTGATTCACACTTTTAGGACACTTCTTTTTGAATCTGGCACTCAGCTAAGTGGCCCAGCCAAATAAGTCATAGGAACCTTCTGTGCTTCAGGCCTTTCTCGCCAATGCTTCTTCCACTTTGGTGGCATCAACTCATTTGCTGAGAAACGTTATGTCAATTCACCAGGCAGACTTTCCAAAATATGTCAGTTCTGTTAAATTTCCAAAGCATTTGTTATCTATCCTCTTCTTTTATTCCTGCGCAGTGAGAAAGAAACAGATTGTAGACAGGAAATATGTTGGAATTTTTTAGATGTAGTAAGTATGGGTGGTGGTGCTGTTTAGTGAGCTGAATAAACAGTTCTGTAATGCATGTATGGCAGAGCTCTTTTGCTACCCAGTGTGTTCACAGGTGGCGGATAGTGAAATGACCTTCAGGGAAAGTTAACTGTGAAATATGCAGCGGTAACTCTGACGAATAAGCAGTTGAGGACCAAACAGCGGCAGCATCAGCAGGATGTGGTGAGGACAGCAGATGACAATGGTATCCTAAAAAGCCACATATATCCTTTGACAGTGCTGTGACATGGTGAGTACAGGTCACCACTATAATAATCCTGCTCAGCCGCCAGCCATGGGTCTACAAGTCCTCAATGGCAGAGCAGGTGGAAGAAGATGTTAGAATCTCAGTGGCTGTGAAAGTGGATGAAGGCTGCAGCAAGGTGAGATCCCCTGTCATCTTGGTCTCCTTGCCATTGGATCAAGGTCCTGTTCTGTCAAGAGCCATGTGGAAGCTGATGTACAACCATTTTTCCATGATAAAAGAAGTCATGCATAGGTGTCTTCCACGAAAACAACTTTTCTAGCACATTCCTCAAGCCCTTTGGTGACCAGCTAATGGCAATGGGAGCAGATTGTGAGGTCTAGAATCTCCTGATCATAAACTGGCATGAAGGCAGCAGTTACAAGAAAGTTGTCTAGAAATTGGATGAGAAAGAAGTGCCATTTTGCAGCTGGAATTGTAACTGAGCAGCCTTCTTCAGGATCCACTCTGCTTACCCAGCATAAGGAGGGACTAGAAAAGATGCTGTAAACATAACCTAATAAAGTATTCAGTTTTTCTTCCTGATTGGATAACTGCATCCAGTGGGATCATATTTACTGTGGTCAAAACTATCAATGAAGATACATCATCATTTTCTGGACCTGAAACATCAGGACCCTCATGGGCAACCCTAATAGTGAACGCCCAGAGCACTGCACTGCAATTGTGCCCCAAGACCTCAGGTGCCACAATATTGATGTAACTGCACTGAGCAAGACCCAGCAAGTGGGAGATGGGCAGTTCAAAGAACATGGAGGTCACTATATCTTCCTCTGCTAGGATAAACAGGAAGGGATGACTTCATGGAGCTGGTTTTGCCATTAAGAATTAATTCATACACCAACTCACTGAGTTCCCTACTGGAATTAATGTGTGCCTCATGACTCTGTCTTAAACTGTTGGGGAGCCAATATGACACTGTCATCAATGTGTATGCCCCTACTCTTAATGCCACCAATGAAACCAAGAAGAAATTATATGCCAACCTTGACCAAGTCCTTTCTATGCATTTTGGAGGGAGACAGACTTATTTTTCTTGGTGATTTCAACACCAGAGTCGGAAGGGACTCTAACCTCTGGAACGGAAGCATCAGCAAGGAATGAGTAGGAAAGGTCAACTTCAGTGGCATCCTCCTCTTGACCAAATGTGTGGAACATGGACTCATCACACCAACACCCTGTTCTGCCAAAAAAAAGAGGCACAAGACATTTACTGCTTACTACTTCACTAGGGGAGTACATCAAGGGCTTGGTGAGCAACTGTTCACCAGGGCACCCACAGAGCAAACCAGAAGTAATGGCCACAAGCTCCCAGAAGATTGATTCAGGCTCAATATTAGGAAAAACTTCTTCACAGTCAGGGTGTCCAGGCTGTGGAATAAGCTCCCTCAAGAGGTGGTGCAATCACCTACCCTGGAAATCTTCAAGAGGAGACTAGACAATCACCTTGCTGGGGGTCACCTGACTCCAGTTATGTTTCCTGCTTGATGCAAGAGGCTGGACCCAATGATCTTCTAAGGTCCCTTCTGGCCTTACAATCTGTGAATCATGGCAACATTCATGATCTAAGCATTGGCACCTGATTGACTATGTCATCGTCTGTGCCTGGGATTGCAAATTATCCAACTCAAGCTATGCTAGAAGATGATTGCTGGACTGATCACCGACTCATCTGCTTGGTTATGTCACTCAAACTGGCTCTCAAACAATAATTGCAGCAAAAGCAATGGTAACAGAAGATCAACTTTGAAGGACTCAAGGACCTAAACAAATGAGTCCTCTTCCATCAGTGCCTCAATGAAAAATTGATGAATTCCAATCAACAACAATGGAAGAGTGTCAGCAGCATATGGGGTTCCTTCAAGGCCACCATCATCAGCACCTGTGAAGAGACTCTCGGATTATTTACCAGGAAACATCAAGACTGGTTTGATGAGACTGACAGGGAGAGCCAAGTGTTGATCAATTGCAAGCACAAGGCCTTTTGTGCTTGGCAAAATGGCACCAACTCCAAACAAAAGAAAATGAATCTCCAAGCCAAGGTAGAGATCCAAAGGAGGACCCATGTTATGAAGAACAAATGGGGGCAAGGCAAGGCTAAGGAGTTTCAACATCTCACTGACATCCATGATCTGCACGGTTTCTTTAGTACCACCAAAGTCATCTATTGTCTGAGCACTCGGGGACCAACCCCATTGAGACGCAAGGATGGAGGAGGCTTCAAGGAAAGGGGAGCTTCCAAGGCCCATTGAAAGAAGCATTTTGAAGACCTTCTCAACTGAGACTCTGCTGTTGATGAGAGTGTTGTCAAGTTCACCCTGCATCACTCAGCCAGAGATGATCTTGGAATCTCTCCAACCCTTGACAAAGTGAGGAAAGCCATCAAGGAGATGAAGAACAGCAAGGCACCTGGAGCTGATGGAATCCCTGCTGAAATCTTCAAGCAGAGAGGAGAGAAGCTCACATCACAGCTTTGTGCCTTCATCTTAGGAATCTGGACTGAGAAGGAAGGGAGTCCCAGATGACCTCAGGGATCCCATGATTGCAACACTCTTCAATAAAGGAGACAAGTCCAACTGTGGAAATTACAGAGGGATTGCCTTGCTGTCCACCACAGGAAAGATCATTGCAAGAACCCTCCTGAACTGTCTCCTTAGACTTGCTGAAGAGCTCTTCCTTGAATATCAGTCTGGGTTTAGGGCATTAAGAGGCACACCTGACATGATCTTCACAGCTCTGCAGCTGCAGGAGAAATACCGGGAACAACATAAGCCTCTTTACATGTCTTTCTTTGACCTCCCAAAAGCTTGCGACTCTGTCAGCTGAGAAGTGCTGTGGAGGATCCTTATGAAGTATGGATGCCTACTGAAATTTGTCACCATTCTCTGCCTGCTCCATCATGGTATGCAAACGGTGATTCTCAGTAATAGATGTATCACAGATCTCTTTGGACGTGTCCACACATGCAAGCATGTGCACTTGCAGCAGCTCAAATAGAAGCGGTGCAAATATGAGCCAGGGCTTTTTGCCTCAGCACATGTGCTCGGACATGCACTTTGTCATGGAGCAAATTGTGCCACTAGGGGCAAAATAATCCTGCTTGGCTCCTCCCGGGTCTGGAGCCAGGGGGAGCTAGAGCCCGGGGCCAGCACCTGTGCTGTTCCCAGCAGTATAAAAAGTCACCCTAGCAAGTAGCTCAGGGCTACTAGCTCTCAGGAGCTTCTGGGATCCATCCAATTGGTACCTGGTGACACTAGCCCTTGTGCCAGCTGGACTGCTGAAGCAGCCCTGAATGTTCCCTGCACCCTCTACCCGCTGCAGCAGTCTGGCAGTGGGGGCTGCTGCCTGGCTGTGACCTGCTGTGCACCTGCCAGACTCGGATGGGGACTACAGAGCCAGTAGAGGCATCTGCCCCTCTGGGCCAGCTGCCAGTGGACTGCAGTTGCAGGGTTGGCCTTTGTGTGGCACTACTGCCATTTGTGCCCCCTGCCTGGCCATCTTGGCAGCTATCACTCAGAAGATGTTCCGGGTGTGTTGGCCTGCTTTGAGCTGTTAAAGCATGTTCTCCTGGTCCCATTTGGCCAGGAGGTCAGCCACCTTCAGCTGGTGCCAGCTCTGAGCAGGGAGGTGCCTGCCACTGGCCTCCCTAGCAGGAATTGTGGTGTTCCCTATTGGAAAACTGAAAAATCCCTAATAAAAAAAAATCCCAAAATCACTCTCTAAAATACCCCCAAATCCATGTTCCTCCACAAATAAAACAAAAGACCACTATAAAGAGAAAGAGAGAGACAGAGACAGTGATCAGTTCAACAATGTTTTGTTGATATATCTACAGTGTTAAAGCAAGTTTCTTATCATAATAAAATGAACTCTAAATACAGGTTTCATGAATTCATGAATACATATGTTGCTGCCCTCCCACAGGGTGATGGCCTGCACACAAGGGATTGGTCTCCCACACAAGGGGTTCAGCCCTCACACAAGGAATACACCCCCCCAACAGGGGATTCAGCCCCCCAACAGGGGGTTCTGCACTATCACAAGGGGTACAGCCCCCCAACAGGGGGTTCATCCCCCACACAAGGGGTACGGCCCCCCAACAGGGGCCATGTGGCCCCACAGGGGCTACCACCCCCCTGCAAGGGCCACATGCCCTACCCCAGCCCCCTGATTTCTGCCCCACCTGGCCCCATCCCCCACCAGCTGCTGCAGCCCCCCAATGGCTTCCCCACCCAGCCTCACCCCCCCAACCTGCACCCCTAGGCCCCCAAGGGTATCCCCACAATCCCAGGCACCATCACTTAAAACCCCCCGCAGAAAAAAAATGGGAAAAAAAGGATGCACCATATGCTGAGATGCTGGGGCTGGGTGGGGCAACCATTGATGGGGCTGGAAGAGCGGGTGGGGGATGGGGCCTATTTGATTTGGAGATTCGGCTGATTTGGCAGTGGGTTTCAGCAGGCTGCTGCTGCAGGCTGGGCCAGCAGCAGCACCGCAGTCTTTCAGGCACATGGTGCGGGCTGTGCCAAGCAGCTGTCACTGGCCCCAGCCTGCAGTGGACCATAGATGGCTTTGGTGACACTAAAGAAACCATTCATATCATGGATGTCATTGAGATGTATGTACGTCTGTCAATATCAGGGCAGTTCTTCCCCACTCTTTCCCCTCCCTCTTCTTAGTTTTGGTTTAGCTGCAAGCAAGCCCAGCTTCAAAACTCAAGACTAAAAATGTTTAAAAACTTCTGAAACATTTCAAGTGCCCTCATTTAATTTAGAAGCTGTTTCGAAGCCTTTTGTTTCATTTTGATTTTGCACACCTCTAATGGGCAACAGACAGGAGACATCTAAAGTTGTTGGAGAAATACCACCCAGTGCTGTCTGCAGAAGATCCTCTGAATCCAGTGGGAAGACAGATGCCAATGTTAGCCTCCTCCTGCAGGCAAACACCATGAGTACTAAGGTGATGATCATCTGACATCATCTTTGTTGGGCGGGCCATGTCATCCGGATGTCCAGCGACAGCCTCCCGAAATGAGTTTTATTCTGCCAGCTCAGCCAAAGCATATGCTCAAGAGGATGGCAGAGAAAGAGCTTCTGCGATATCCTCAAGGACAACTTAAAAAAATGCAATATTCATGTCAACTCCTGGGAGACTGTCATCCAGAACTGTCCCAAATGGAGGAAGAGTCTGCTGCAGGGATCTCAGTACTTTGAAACTTCATGCCAACAACAGGAGAAAGAGAAGTGGGAGTGGCAGAAACAGCATGTCATGGACCAAATCAAGAATCCAGCACCACCCACTCCACATGGAAACACATGTCCAAGCTGCAGTAGAAGCTGTCAATCCTGGATAGTTCTCATCAGCCATCTTCAGACACAGACAAGACAAACATAGAAGACAATCATCCTTGATTGTGAGGGACTGCTGAAGAAGAGAATATGGCAGTCCTTATGAATACTGTACAGGTGGGGATATCTGAATTGAGGATAAGTTGTAGTTTAGATAGTGAAAGATCACACAAGATGGGGCTGTCCAACTTCTAAGAGACCAGGGGCCACACTCCCTGCTGGCCTCACTAGTAGGGGCCATGGCCTAAAATGACTTCACGGTTGTTCACTGAGCTAACAGAAGGTATCTGGGGTCTGCAAACCAGTTCATCAGCGCACCACTTACAGTGCATGATGGAACCCCTCTTTCTGTTTAACAACTTGGAAAATAGCAGGGTGACTGCGACTTTATCTTATTTGAGGTATAGATGAAATTGTGATAATTCTAGGTTTGAAAGCACAGAAGCTATTGGTGCTGATGCTGCATTTCTAGTGATGGTGCAACCACTTCTCCTTTCTTTCTGAAGGCAAGGTAAATATGGGGCAGTAGTGATAGCAGATGTTGACTTGGTAGCTGAGTAAGTGCTCAATGGGTAACCTGAAATTCTTATGTATACCTTTTGGTTTGATGTACAGATGTCTAAGGGTTTAGAATAGGTGTACAAATTTGAATGAATCCATCTAGCATGAAGGATGTTGACAGGCCCTAACATAAAATCCTCGAGCCACTATGACATTTTGCCCACAGGATGATGCACATCAGCCCAAACATCAGCATGTTCCAGTCACATTTTGCCACAACCCAACAGGTAACATCTGCATCCCCATGTTCTGAGGGTTTGTCAAGAAGTTCATCCTTTCAGCAACAGAGCCCTTGCAGAATCTGCCTCCCTTTCCCCACCTTCTCATGTACTTTTTCCTATGTAGGTCCCTCAACAGCTTAATATTTCTGCCTGATGATGAGCATATGATTTTATGGCTTCAGAGAATCAATGAGGAATTGTTAGGAAATGGTGCAAAGACTCATTCATTTCCAAAGTCTTTTTTTCCTCTTGTTAATTGGATTGTTTGTAGCTAGTGGGTTTTAGATCCGCTCAGCTGCCCCCATGGCAGATGAAGGGGGAGGAGAAGAGAAATGGTTTTAATGTTATAAATCACACTGAGCTGCAGAAGGGTTTATAATGATCAATAAAACAAACAATTATCCTATCATTAACCAATACACTGTCACGATGGCTTCAAGCATGGGTAAAGAAAATATAAATAATCACAACATGAGTAAAAGGGAAAGAATTAGAAGCCACATCAAGTGGCTGTAAAATAGTCTAGTGAAATGGGGCTCCATTTCTTCTTCTTCATGTTCCAGTAGTAACTGCAGGCCCCAGCTGAGATCAAAGTCCCTGTTGTGCTAAGCACAACATTCTCCCAGGCAAATTAAGGAAGTATGGGCTGGATAAATAGACTGACTGTAAGGTAGATAGAAAAATGGCTGGAGCATAAGACTCAGAGAGTAGTAATCAATGGCTCAATGTCTAGTTGTCAGCCAGTATCAAGTGGAGTGCCCCAGAGGTAGGTCCTGGGGCCAGTTTTGTTAAATGTCTTCAACCATGACCTGGAAGATGGCACAGAGTGCACCCTCAGCAAGTTTGCAGATGACACCAACCTGGGGGGAGTAGCAGAGATGCTGGAGGGTAGGGCTAGGATTCAGTGTGACCTAGACAAATTGGAGGATTGGGCCAAAAGAAATCTCATGACGTTCAACAAGGACAAGTACAAAGTCCTGCACTTAGGACAGAATAATCCCATGCACCAATACAGGCTGCAGAAAAGGACCTGGGGGTTATTCAGAGAATAAGCTGAATATCAGCCAGCAGTGTGCCCTTGTTGCCAAGAAAGCTAATGGTATATGGGGCTGCATTGATAGGAGTGTTGCCAGCAGGTCAAAGGGAGTGACTATTCCCCTCTATTTAGCACTGGTGAGGCCACATCTGGAGTACTGTGTTCAGTTTTGGGCCCCCCACTGCAGAAAGGATGTGGACAAATTGAAGAGAGTCCAGCGGAGGGCAACAAAAATGGTGAGGGGCTGGGGGACATGACATATGAGCAAAGGCTGAGGGTACTGGACTTATTTAGTCTAGAGACTGAGAAGGGACTTAATAGCAGACTTCAACTACTTGAAGTGGGGTTTGAAAGAAGATGGAGCTAGGCTGTTCTCACTGGTGGCAGATGACAGAACAAGGAGCAACGGTCTCAAGTTGCAGCAAGGGAATTTAGATCAGATATTTGGAAGGATTTTCTCACTAGGAGGGCAGTAAAACACTGGAATAGGTTACCCAGAGAGGTTTTGCAAGCTTCAACCTTGGAGGTTTTCAAAACTTGTCTAGACAAAGCTTTGGCTGGGTGATCTAGTTGGGAATGGTCCTGCTCTGAGCAGGGGATTGGACTAAACCTCCTGAGGTCCCTTCCAACCCTAAGTTTCTATGATTCTATGACTGTGAGGTAGCCCTGCCCTGAAGAGCTTACCAACTGAATAGACAAGGAAGCCAAAAATCTTCCAAGGACTGTATTTTTCCCTGCCATTGGAAAAAAATCCATTATAGGAAACTGAGTACTAAATATAGTATCTATTTATACCAAATGCATAGCCCTAGCTTAAGATTTCTCTGAGATCAGCCTCAGAGAAGGAATCCATGAATGCCTCATGGGCCCAGTGCATCATTCACCCATTTCAGTCAGTGGAAAAGCTCTTCTTGGCTTCATCTGCAGCCAGCTTAACCCAGGATGGCATCAACATTGCCAGTACCAGAACACATGTGAATGCAAATAGCTCCTTCATCTGAGTTCTACTAAATCCGTAAGACTTGCAAGTGACAGGACTGACCAAGGGAAGATGTTTTGTGTGATCAAGGAGTCCATTCCAATCCAGGGTCTATGCAGATATTATGGGGTCCCCCAGGAAACATGGGGCCATGTGACTGGATGGCCTCTCACTGCTCCTGTTTCCACCTCCAGCTCCAATGAAGCCTCACTTTGCCTTCTTACAGATGCTCCAACACGGCAATTTAAGAATTCCCCAGGTACAGTGAGTATTCTACCAAAACTGACTATATATATATATATATATATATATATATATATATATATGAGATGGGTTTATACCTGGGGTCATAGCACCAACTCCTGCTATGGTATTGGCTTTCTTGCTAGTCTTGTGGCATTGGAGAAGGGATCCATCCCAAACAGTGCTCTGCTAATATTCCCTAGGGCAACATGAGTACACTTGCCCTAATGCAGAAGCTCTAAAGAGAGGTTTACCACCCGTAACCATCTTTCAGGACCATCAACGTAAAAGAGATGTTTTGTGCTGACAGATAACTTGAATGCCTCCTCAATATTCCCCTGGTTTCTGTACATCTCCTCCAACACAGCAGTGGGTGTTGAAAACCAGGAGGGGAAAGGTTAATACAACTGAAGGCAAGAGGGGAAAAAGCATTGAACTTTTCAGTGGTATTTTTCTGTTTTATTTTTTAAATGTGAGTGCTTAAACGATGTATTTATAACAGCTGGAGGAGTTTTATAGTGGTGTAAACTGCAGAGTTTTACAGTCTTATAACCTGTTGTGTGCGGGGGTGGGGAGAACGTTACCACAGAGCAAAAATAATGATGTCACATTATCAGTACTTTTGCCATTAATGTTACTGACTGCAAAGAAGTTGCAGGTTATTTGCAGTGGACATTTTAAAGATGCTCACACCAAATTTGGAACAAGGATAAAATGGGTATCTAATTAAAAACATAAAACCATGCAAGGGGGGCATTTCTTTATACTTCCCCAGACAGAGGAATTGAAAAGATTCTGTAGGCAAGTTACTCAAAATCAGCTTTCTGCTCATGCAAGTTCCTTTTCAAGCTTCCATAACTTACTTGTCCTGCATCTCATCTAAAGAAGCAGGTAGGCCTGGAGTAGCTGCTAAGCCTTCTGAAGCCACTTGAGGAATCTGCAGCAGAGCTGAGAACTGAGCCCAGACCTTCTTGACTCAGTGGTCATAGAATAATAGAAAAGTAGGGCTGGAAGGGACCTCGGGAGATCATCTACTCTACCTCCCTACTCACGGCATTCCCCCTTCTCCTATCTGTTTCTCATCCATTGTGTCTCACTCCCTCTGACCCTCACTGCTACACATTTGCCTTTTCACTGACAAGCATTCTTGCATACTGGCATCCCATGCAGGAAGAGCACAACACAACTGCAGACACTTCCTATGCCTGAATAAGGGTATACCTGAAAGCTTGCAAAAGTAATTTTTCCAATGCTTTTAGTTGGTTCAATAAAAAAAAATCAGATTTACCCAAAGAGCCTTGTCTGCCTATGTCCTGAGACGAACATGACTACAACCAAAACCCCTGTAACTCACTCTTGAAAATTTCTGAAAATGGAGATTCAACAACCTCTCTGGGTCACCTGTTCCAACAATTAACCACCCTCCTAGTCCTTCCTAATATCTGACCTACATTCCCCCTCCATCAATTTGAGATCACTGCTTCTAGTCCTGTGCCCTACCACCACAGAAAAGAGTCTATCTCTATCCTTTTTAACAGCCTTTTTAATGTATAGGTATTCTCTCTGCTGAACTCTTTCTGATCTGTCAAAACTGGACCAGATACTCCAGGTGAGGACTCACCAGGACAAAATAGAGCAGAAATATAATCTCCCTTGATTTGCAAGAGACAATTCTGTATGCTACTAGTTTGTTTTTGTTTTTGGGTTTTGGGTTTTTTTGCAGCAAGAGCACACTGTTGAGTCATATTTAGCTGATGGTCTACTACAACTCCCAGGTCTTTTTCTGCAGTGCTGCAGCCTAGCCAGTCATTCTCCAGTCTATGTTTGTGCATGTGAGTTCTCTTTCCAAACCACAGGACTTTGCACTTGTCCTTGTTGAATTTCATCTGATTGATTTTGGACTATTCCTGCAGTTTATCAAGGTAATTTGAGATCCTTTCCCTACCTAATAGATTGTCTCTACCCAGCTTGGTGTCATCTAGAAATTTGCTAAGTGTGCCCTCAATCTCATGCTCCAAATTATTAACGAAGATATTAAACAATACCTGGCCCAGGACAGATCCCCAGGGAACCAAAATTGATACCTCTTCCTAACTAGACAATGGGCCATTGACAACTATTCATTGAGCATGGTGACTCAATCACTTACATATCCACCTTACAACTCTTTCATCTAGTTTGTATTTCCTCAGCTCATTAATGAGAGTTTTGTAGGAGACCGTGTCAGAAGCCTTGCAAAAATTAAGTGGCTGTGATATGTGAAGTCATGTGTTTGCAGTGGCCAGACTGAATATGGAGGTCACACTTTTGTGGTATGGAGGATCTCTGATATTTCCAAGCTTCAGGACTTCTGTTAGTTATTAGTTGGGACTAGGAAACGTTTTCCCCTCATGAATGTTGGTGGCTTCTAGGGAAGGAAGCTTGTCTTCCTCTGAAACACTGGGACATTGGCTACAGCTAAATCTGTTTTTTTTTCTGTTTGTTTTTAAATGAGGTGTCCTGTTGTTTCTGCTGACACTGGGAAAACTCAGATGTTCCTGACTGGAGAGTCTTGCTGACTGTTTAGGGCCATCTTGATTATCAGATTGGGGTCAGGAAAGAATTTTACTTCTAGATCAGACCTACCAGGGAAGCATTTGCCTTCCTCTGCTTCATAGGGTTGTTCCTATTCCTGGGTTCTTCTGTGCAGATGTTAGCTAACTACTTCTCTGTCATGGCACTGGAAGGACATTGACAATGCTCTTGTCTCCCTTGCTTTTGCTTAATGAAAGGTCCCTGGTGTTTCAGCTTTCATTCCTTGTAATTGTGTGAATGTTGGAAGTGGCGATTTAGGGTTAGGGTAGGGTTAGGATTCAAAGAGACCTAGACAATTGGAGGACTGGACCAAAGGAAATCTCATGAGGTTCGATAAGGACAAGTGCAAAGTTCTGCACTTATGGTGGAAGAATCCCATGCACTGGTACAGGCTGGGGGCTGACTGGCTGAGCAGCGGCTCTGCAGAAAAGTACCTGGGGGTTTACAGTGGACAATAAGCTGAATGTGAACAAACAGTGTGCCCTTGTTGCCAAGAAGGCTAATGGCATACTGGACTGCGTTGGTAAGAATGTTGTCAGCAGATCAAGGGAAGTGATTATGCCCCTCTATTCAACACTGATGCAGCCACATCTGGAGTACTGTGTCCAGTTTTGGGCCCCCCACTACAGAAAGGATGTGAACAAATTAGACAGAGTCCAGTAGAGGGCAACAGAAATGGTGAGGGGGCTGGGGGACATGAGTTATGAGGAGAGGTTAAGGGAACTGGGCTTATTTAGTCTAGAGAAGAGGAGACTGAGAGGGGATTTAATAGCAGTCTTCCACTATCTGTAGGGTGTTTTCAAAGAGGATGGAGCTAAACTATTCTTAGTGGTGGCAGATGGCAAAACAAGGAGCAATGATTTCAAGTTGCAGCGAGGGAAGTTTAGGTTAGATATTTGGAAGAATTTTCTCATTAGGAAGGTAGTAAAACACTGGAATAGGTTACCCAGGGAGAGGGGTGGTAGAATCTCCATCTTTGGAGGCTGTTAATGTCCCAGCTAGATAAAACCTTGGCTGGGATGATATAGTTGAGGATGGTCCTGCTTTCAGCAGGTGGGGAAGGGAAGAGGGTTGGACTAGATGATCTCCTGAGGTCCCTTCCAGCCCTAATTTTTCTATGATTGTATGATTCTATGATTTCAGGGATTCCTTGAGTATGTGATTGCTGGTGAATGTATGGAGGTGGACTTGATGGCCCCTGGAGGCCCCTAGTCCCCCCCTTCTATTTGCTTACTCTGTTTCCTTTTTATAACCAGCAAGCCCTGAGGGTAGATCTCTTACTGACTGATTTTATATCAAACAGGTTTTTTATTTCAGAAATACAGTTTCAACAGGCAGGCTGGTCAGGAGATTTGTAACCGGCTGAAGGGCTCTTGGGAAGAGCTTTTTGCTCATAGGTTTCTGGTTTGAATAGGCCTGGTAGGTTTGGAAAGAGAGCTGTTATCAACAGGGCAATGAACATAAAAAAATATTTTTCTATTGCTAAGGGGAAGAGTGACTTGCAGGGGAAAAGTCCAGCAGTGACCATTTCTTAGCAACACAAGCAGCAATGGCAATGTTGACTCTCTGGTTAAGACTGAACTACTGTCTGCTGAAGTCCGTGGGAATCCTCCCTCTGATTTCAGTGGTGCTGGATGGAGCCCTGAATGAACTGTTCGTCTACTGTCTAAGATATGATACATAATCTCTCACTATCTGTAATATATTTATTTTCACAATGATTCTGCAAGACAAGGAATGCCAATTTTTTTTCCCTCCCCACAGAAGGCAGTCACAGGGAGGCTAAATAACTTGCCCAAGGGCATGCTGGAAGTCTGTGTCAGAACAGAGAATTAGATTTGGGTCTCCCAAGTCCTAGTGATGTGCTGTAACTGATCTTCCTTAGCACAGGGCTAGCTTTTATCCTTTCTAACAGTTGCACTCCATGTTAAGTTGTTCTGAGGAAGCACTGCAAGTTGTCATCAAATTTCCCTTGCATTATGGGGACAAAGTAGTGTGGCACTGTGGCTTTGGTTACTTGGACATGGTCTCAGATATGTTAAAAGGCAAAGTCCCAAGGGCTAAATCAGGGCCTGTCTTTCTCCACCATTGCTGTTACCTTCTCCTTTCCCCCCCATATCTATGCTGTTACCTTCTCCTTTTCCCCCCATATCAAGCAGTTTTAGTTTAGGGGGGATCACAGGTTTTGTGACCTGAGGGTAGGAAACAGCTGCTGTGACAGTCCTGGCAATTTCCTAACCTGCATGCACTATAATTTATAATTTCTCTTGGTTGATGTAGCGACACTAGTTTTTATGAACTGTATGCATTGAGTGCTACACAAATATGATCCATTTGACACATTACTGCATAATTTTGCCTTTTGTGCAGTGTAGGTGTGACTTGTTGCATATGTTATGCAGTAATTTTCCCGTGACACTGATTTTGACAGCTCATGAACAGTTACAACAGCCAATAACAGTTAGGTAGTAAACAAATCCAGTACCAGGCCAGAGGTGCATCCCAGTGGGACAGGTAGGGAAAAACAAAACCCGGAGCCTTTCAAAGTGAAAAAAGACACTCTGTGGAAAATGTAATTTTCCTAGAACCAAATCCATACCCATAGGAACTTTATGGTTTTCAGGAAGCTGCATACCATAAATCTCTGGAGGCAACATGGATTGAGTACAGGTCCCTGCTGTATTTGATCCATTGAAAAAAAATTCTAGTGATGTGTTAGCAGGTATAGCTTGTAACACATATTTGTGCCATTTTCATTTAAAACAGTAGAAGACAGTATTGTGCTCCAGTCATTAGATTACCATGTTAATTTCTAAGTAATACTGGTATTAATGACTTCTCATGAATTTCCCCTTCTGTTTTCCCTTTATGGCATGCTGAAGTCATGCTGTTTATCTGAGTGTGGTTTCATGATTAGACTAGACTAGGTGGTGTGTTTGCAAAGGAAACATTTGGTTGTTGTAGCTGCTGCTACAGTGACTGCAGCACCTCAAAATGTGGTCCCATCAAATGTTGCAACCTGAAACAGAGTTGGACTGGATCAAAACTTGAGGAAGAGACCTCCAAGGGAAAAACAGGTAAGAAGGGAATTGACACTGAGGGCACAGTATAAGGCAGTATTCCAAGTGAATATGGAACGAGCTGATGAGGTGGAGGTGATGTATTGTTAGAGGGGCTGCCTTTCAGATAGGAAGGAAAATAGCAGTCCTGATCACTCATGGCAATGGTGTCTTGGCTACACTGTGTGTAGTTATATCCTGTATGCTTAAATTTCCACTTTGATGTCAATCAGATAACTCATTCTTTTATTTGCTACGGTGTATTGTTGCTTTGTGCTACACTAAACTGCTCCCATGTTCCACACCAAAGCAGACTGCATGTCATTGTGGGGCACAGTAATTCTTGTGTATATACTGTCTTTGTACAAATCTATAAAAACCCTTGGGATGAAAGCACTATATAAAACTATATATAAGCAGGATGCATAAGGTATTACTGTTGTTGTTGTTTTTAAAACCATCACAGTGTTTCCTGGGTACTGCTACTGGCTTTGTGGAGCAGCCTGCCAACTGATGAGATGGAAGGGCTCTGAGCTACCCTACTACAGGGATAAAGAACTGCAGACCATTTACCATCACCATGCAAAAAACAACTGTATCTTGACTTGTGCTCCAGAGAAGTCAGCAAAAATTACATGGAACCACGGACTTTCCATACGAATTTAGTCAAATCAGCTAAGGAAAAATAGCCATTTGAATCTAACAGATCTGATGTGACTTTATTTCAGGTCACCAGCTCTGTGCGGATGCCTCTCAACAGCACCAAGGTAAAGGTAGTTTTTCCTATAATAATCACCAGACTTCTCCAAACACTCCACACTCTTCACACTCTGAACAGGCTGAAGGAGCTAAGCAGACCCGGAGGAAGAAATGTTGAGTGATCGTCATAGGCAACTCCATCCCGAGAGGTACATAGGATCTCATCTGTCGCCAGGACCCGTCAACATGCGAAGTCTACTGCCTGCCCAGAGCAAAGATCCAGGATGTGACAGGGATGATCCCGGCCATTATCCGCCCCACTGATTACTACCCCATGGTCCTAATCCATGTGGGCACTAATGATGTTGCCAGGAGAAGCCCCAATCACCTGATGACAGACTACCATGCTCTGGGGGGCATGCTGAAGGAGATAGGGGCACAGGTGGTATTCTCTTCTGTCCTACCAGTGAGCGGACATGGAAGACGACACGACATCTGCATCAGAGAGGTCAGCTTGAGGCTTTGGGAATTGTGTCTTGAGGCAGGTTTCGGGTTCTTAGACAACGACCCACACATCAGGACAAGAGACATGCTCGGATGGGATGGGCTTCACCTTTCCCTCAAAGGTAAGCATGTGTTCTCTTCTAGGTTGGCTGATCTTCTCTGGTGGGCTTTAATCTAGGCTCATTGGGGGAAGGGGAAGATGAGGGCGGAGGAAGCCTTGGACCACCAAACCAAGCGTCACCCACAAGAGCAGCCTAGCCTAGATCGACAACGAGCAGAACAAATACCCAGGTAAGTAACAGGGGCCTGGGTAGTACTGGGATTAGGGAGGCAGTGCATGCATCTTCAGGAGGCCTCAAATGCCTCTACACTAATGCTTGCAGTATGGGGAACAAGCAGGAAGAACTTGCCCTCCTGCTAGCTAACACCAACCCAGACATAGTGGGGCTCACCAAACCATGGTGGGACCCAACGCACGACTGGGCGGTGAACATCAAGGGCTATAGACTGGACAGGAGGGATAAGACAGGGAGGAAAAGTGGGGGTGTGGTGCTCTATGTCAAGGAGCAATACACATCCTCAATGAGTAGCACTGGGTCAGAGGAGGAGCAGACTGAAGTGCTCTGGGTTAGAATACAAGGAGGTCGGGGAAAAAGGGCCTTAACGGTGGAGGTCTACTGCAGACCACCCAACCAAGGGAAAGAGCTAGACCGGGAATTCTTAAGTCAGCTCACAGAGGCAGTTAGGTCAAAGGATGTGGTAATCATGGGCGACCTAAACTTTCCAGACATCTCCTTGCAGGAGCAGTCAGCCAGGTCTGACTGCTCATGTAAGTTCCTAGCTGAGATACAGGATCTCCATCTAACCCAGAAGGTGCACAGCCCTACCAGGGGAAACGCCTTATTAGATCTCGTCTTGGCCACAGGCGACAACCTGGTGGGGGGAATGCAGGTGCTCGACCACCAGAGTGATAGAGATCATCGCCTGCTGGAATTCAAAATCCAGCACAAGGTGGCAAAGGCCTGCAGCAAGGCAGCAGCCCTGGACTTCAGCAGGGTATATTTCAATGAGGTAAGGAGAATAGCTGGGGAGACACTGAGGTCCCGGGAGGGGCCAGAGGGGGGAGTTGGGTGTCCAAGAAGAGTGGTCATTCTTTAAGGAGATGATCCTCCAAGCCCAAAGGGAGGTAATCCCTACATGGATCAAAGAGGACAAGGCCGCAAATGCCTCCATGGCTCACCAAAGCATCCGGAAACATCTCCAAGCTAAAAAGGAGGCATACACTCATTGGAAAGGAGGGGCCATCACCAGGGAGGACTATACCTCTGTTGCTCGGGGATGCAGGGGGGCAGTCAGGAAGGCCAAGGCAGAGATGGAACTGGGACTAGCTACCCAGATCAAGGACAACAAGAAGTCGTTTTTTAAATACATAGTGGGTAAAAAGAAGGTACCGGGTAATGTGGGGCCTCTGCAAGACATTCTAGGAAATCTGGTCGTTGTACCAGACAGCAAAGCTAACCTATTTAACAATTTCTTTGCCTCCATTTTTCTGAGTAGGGACCTGGTCATCCCCTGCACTGGGACCCCCATAGGCCCTGTGGGAGGCACACCCAGGCCTAGGGTCAGCGAGGACCTAGTCAGGGAACTTCTGGAGGGACTAGATGCTTTTAAATCAGCAGGTCCTGATGATCTCCACCCCAGAGTGCTGAGGGCATTAGCAGAGGTTACTGTGGGACCGCTGGCACGGCTTTACAGCACTCATGTTGCTCTGATGATGTGCCGGAGGACTGGAAAAGGGCCAATATGGTTCCCGTTTTCAAAAAAGGGAGGAAGGAGGACCCAGGAAACTATAGGCCCATTAGTTTCACCTTGGTCCTGGGGAAGCTTTTTGAGAGAATCATCCTGGTGCATGTCCACAAGAGGGCAGCAGGGGAGATTATGCTTAGGGGCAACCGACACGGGTTCATTAGAGGCAGGTCCTGTCAAACCAACCTGGTGGCTTTTTATGACCAGGTCACCAAATCCCTGGATGCAGGTGTCACAGTAGATATAGTCTTTCTGGACTTTAGGATGGTCTTCAACACTGTTTCTCACCCCATTCTCATTAAAAAACTAGGAGACTGTGGTGTCGATGCCTATACAGTCAGATGGGTCACTTAACTGGCTGGAGGGCCACACCCAGAGAGTGGTGGTGGATGGGTCTTATTCAGCCTGGAGGGATGTGGTCAATGGGGTTCCCCAGGGCTCTGTCCTTGGGCCCGCACTGTTCAACATCTTCATCAGCGATTTGGACAAATGGGTAAAAAGCACCCTGTTCAAATTTGCAGATGACACTAAGATGTGGGGGGATGTGGGCATGCTGGAAGGGAGGAATAGGCTGCAATCGGACCTAGACAGGTTACAGGGGTGGGCGGATGAAAACAGGATGGGTTTCAACACTGACAAGTGGTACTGGATCTGGGGAGGAAGAACCAGCACCATACCTACAGGCTGGGGAACTCCCTTCTTGTCAGTACAGAGGCAGAGAAGGATCTAAGAGTCATCATTGATGCCAATATGAACAAAGGCCATCAGTGTGGGGATTCAGTCAGGAAGGCCAACTGTATCTTGTTATGCATCCACAGATGCATCTTGAGCAGGTCCA
>NW_017728997.1:50017303-50024647 GCF_001723915.1 Gavialis gangeticus | reverse complement strand
AGCACTACCAGGAGTGACTAGAAATAACGGTCACAAGCTGGCAGAGGGTAGATTTAGGCTAGATATCAGGAGGCGCTACTTCACTGTGAGGGCGGCTAGGATCTGGAACCAACTTCCAAGAGAAGTGGTGCTGGCTCCTACCCTGGGGGTCTTTAGAGGGAGGCTGGATGTACACCTTGCTGGGGTCATTTGACCCCAGTGCTCTTTCCTGCCATGGCAGGGTGTCGGACTTGATGATCTGCTCAGGTCCCTTCTGACCCTACCAACTATGAAACTATGAAACATCTCCATGTCATGAAGACCAAAATAATATGTTGAAGCAGCCCTCTGTTTAAGGGACATGGTGTTCTTTGGGACAGTACTGGTCATGTTTTAACTTGCTGGGACTGTTTCTGCCCTCATTGCGTGTCTACACGTGTGCTTGAATGCATGTTGGCCTACTTTAATGCACATTAAAGTGTCACAAAAAAATTGCTTTTTCACTCATGCTCATTAAAATAGGCTAATGTGCCTTTTTCTAGTACTTCACAATAGAGGACATCTATATACATGCTCTGGGATGGAGGTGAGGGTGGTTTAATTAGAGCAACTCTGAGAGTCACTCAAATTAAAGCACCCACAGTGTCATGTGTATGCAACATCCTGCACTTCAAAATGGTGGCAGGGTCACTTTTACTAAATCTTGTTTAACAACCTATAGTTAAAGTGCCCTTGCTGCCATGTTGAAATGCAGGGATACTGAATACATGTCACGCAGAGGCCACTGCAGCACACTAATTATCACACTTCAGCAGAATTGCAGCAAACTCAATTAATTGAGTGTGCTCTGATGCATGCTAATTAATGTGTGTTGGAGCAGAGCTCCACTACAGGTATAGGTGCCCAGTGGTACTAGATTTAATGCGCATTATAGCAGGATGGTGTCCCAGGGCTGCCGTGCTGCCCCTAGATCCCTTCTCTTAACTGTGCCAAGCGTGCTCAAAGCACCCTCAGAATTTCGCTGCCCACTCTCTGGGGCTCCTCACTGCCCCCCTCCGAATCTTGCCCACCACATCTTTGATCTTATAATTTGATCATAGGGAGGCTGCCCTTCATCCTCTTGGCTACGGTTCCTGTTGTATGCCGGACCGGTGTTCGGTACGGGTGTTCAGGTACACCCCTGCCTCATGGGCTATGTGTGGCTCCTACCACCCTGTACCACGCCCCAAGCCTCGCTGATGGACTGGATGTTCATCTGTTTCTCTTGCCTGCCCCCCTCTCTGGGGGCTTCTCAGCAGTGCTGCCCCCGTCTCTGGGGCTGGGGTCCCCACTCTGACGTGGTTCCCCTAAGAAGCCTCCTCCGTCCCCTTATAGCCTCACCCGGTCCTCCGGTCTAACAACACAACAAAACACAAGCCCCTGCGCTATAACATCCATTCAGGCCTCGCGGCTAAAACATTGTCTGAGCCACACTACAAGTGCTCCCTTGCTCACCCATATCACCAGTTGCACCCACATTCAGGCTTTTCCACTCCTTCACTCAGGGCAGAGCTCCTTCTCCCTTGGTTGCTGGCAGGGGCCTCCTCCTGGCCTCCACCTGTGGTTTATATAAGGGCCAGGCCCTGCCCCCTTCCTGTCAGCTGACCATGCAGGTGTTGGCTGCTTGCTTCCCTGGTTGTCCTGGCTCACCCAGTAGCAGGCACCTTAGTGCCCTGCTACACGCATTACCTAAAGTGTATTAATGAACGTGTAGACATGCTCAGAGTCACTGGAATGTATTGAGAATAACCATTTGAGGAAGTACAAGGTGTCAGATTGAATAACACAGTCAGTCCTTGTGTTGATACGTAAGCAAATGGCAGGGTCCTTGTGGGGAAGCGAATATCCAGAAGATGCTAATGCCTAGCAACTACTCTGCCACGCAAGTCTGGAGAATTGATCCAGAGGAATTTAATGAAACTGACTTCTTTGCTTTTAGTCAGGACTTGGTCAAAAAGGGAAGCTGGAAAAAAGTAAGTAAAATAATAACTTACAATAGCATATTTACCAGAATGAGTGACACTGTTGCCTTTAAAGCAAAGTGCCAGTACAAGAATCCCCCTCCCAGTGAAGATTTGTGAATATGTCACAGTAGATCTGCCAGGGGAGTGTGGAGAGAGACATCATTCCAGGTTGTGAATTAAGCAATCATGATTCTAATTCCATTTCTGTCGGCCACCTAGCAAGTGTCTTCATCTCACTGCCTCAGTTTACCCATCTAAGAAAAATAGATGATGATACTCATCCTGAAGGAGTTATGTGAAGCTCAGTTTATTAAAGTCTTTAGGCACTTTGAGAAGCTCAGGTGGAAGACATGTGACAGGGACAAATTATTTTTCATAAAAATAAGGCTCTGTCTTGCACCTCTTGAAGTCAATGGGAGGATGCAGGATCACAGCCTTAAGGGCCAAAATATTTGGCAGGTTATAATATTCTGTGTGGCTGCTCTTATTGCCTGAGAATACCTGGACTGTATCCCAGAAGCTATGCTGGGCAAGATGAAATGGTCCTTCAGCTGAGAACACATTTTTTCCTTATTTTTATATTTCCTGATACTTCCTACAGCATCAGGCACTGTACAGTGTAGTAAATCTCTCCTCCATCAGACAGACAGATATGAAACAGAAAGTGATTTATTATTCTGTCCCATTATGCCTGTTTTCAGGGAAACTAATTATTCTGCATTGTTGTATTAGATACTTTAAGAAAGATTACATTTTCTTACTTTGGGCTGATAAAAAAATTAAATCCATCAGTTTTCCTAAACACATTAGAGTAAAGACAGAATTTCTGGTTCTAATTATTAATCAGTCGGATTTGAGAATGCATAGTATTTGACTTAAGCTCAATATATTCACGAACAATATCCTAATATCACATTTTGTATTGAAACAATTTTTCACTTTATTAAAGTCTTTAAGAGAGGAACCCAAGCTGCAGCTCTCGTTCAAGGTCATGGGAGCTTAGCGATGCCTCTTTGGTGTAACAAAGCTTAACGTTATCTACAACTTTACAGGCACTACAGGAATCTCTTTCCCTCCCCCAAAGCCCCTCACTATGCCTTGGCGTTTTGAGGATGAGATAAGAGAGCAGGATACTATCCCTCATGTGTGGAGCCTGAGTGGGAATGCCTCTGTAGGAGAGACACTGGGGGCTTGGGGCAGAGTTAAGGCTGGTCTTAGAAACTTTAATCAAAGATTTCCTGATTTTTTTCAAAGCACTAAATCGTGGGTTTTACCTCTGATTCATCATGATAAGTGAGTGCACACATCAACTGAAGCAGCTGTGTAGCTCTACTGAAGTCCATGGGATACTGGCACTTAGGTGTCTTGCTGAATCTGAGCTTTTATTGACAGGTAAACAGGAAGGATGACCTATATTTTTAAAATGTATGGTCATTTCCCCTTAAGGTAAAGAAGAGCAGTGAGTGTGATAGCAAGTGTCCAGCTCCTGCGTGCTGGTTTGCACTGCTTTGCACTGTATCTGAGCAAGGAGAACCAGAACTTAGCCCTTAGCATTTCTATTTTCCTCTCTCAGGCTGCAGTGCATTAGTTCGTTATAGGGAGTGAAAAAAATCTCCCCTTTGCTGTGCCTAAGCCACATTCATGATGGAGAAGAGTTTGCAACATTTTTTTTCTGCTTTAGCCCAAGCTATGTTGCAGGCTGCGTGGGGCTCAGCTTTGCCAGATAATAAAAAAAAATCATTGGGTGGGAGAACTGGCACTTTGACTAAAATCAGAAACTGAGCTCTGCTGTGTTGTTGTCTAAGCAGCAGCCATAGGTCCCTATCTTTACAATGGATTAAACAGAAAAGCCAGATCCAAATAAAACTGGGTTTTAAAAAATAACTAGTGATTTTGGGTGTCCTATATGAGATACTTGGGAGTTTTCTATTCTTCAGAGCATGGGCACTTGGCACTCAAAATAACTAGTGGCTTTGGAAAATCTTGGTCATGAACATTTCAATGCTCAGCCTTCAGGTCTAGATCTGAATTTTGTAGCATGAGTCTATTTCTGTTAGTCTGTTGAAACATTTCAATACATCTCTGCACTTACTGGGTCTGACTGAAGTTCCTTGGCAATGGTTATAGTCTCAGGATTTCTCTGCAACTTTAATATTCTTATGTGAGCTTATCCTCACTGGCTTCCTAGCTCTGACTTTGGATATCAACTTTCCATGAGCACAGCTCAGGACCTCCACACTTTCTGAGGCTGGCCCATGGTTAGCTGGCACTGGCACTCTCCCTCGCTCCTCCAGTCTTTCCCTACTCAGCTGAACTATGTTTTCTCAACGTGATTAAATTAGCGGTGATTGAGTATAACTTTGGCTTACTGGTCTGATTTTCTAACCGTCCATCATCAGTTCGGAGCATAATTTATGTGCATGGTTATCATGAGGGTGTGTCTATAACCAGTAACAGCAGAAAACATTTACACAACCAACTGGCGGACTGCAAGCATCCACAGTCAATACATATACTTAGCTATGGTATATCAGCCGACATTAAGCATTTGACAGCAAAGAATTTTTGCATATTCTTACATGAATTTAGTTGATGGGTCCTTACTGTCTAGGGGGTGGGAGTAGCAGGATCAGGATGCCCACCCCAGACCCCATGTGTAGGAACCTACTTAATTTGCAGTTTTGTGGATTTTGCAAAATCCACAAAATCAACAAAACTTAATCAAAATAAAATGCTGGGTCCCTTGTGGGAGCCAGAGGTCCTCACTGCTGGGATGGGAAAGTGTCAGCTGGTGGGGTGGCACGAAGGGCAGCAGACAAGATGGTAGTTGTTCCCTTGTTCCTCCTCCCCTGCCAAGACCTCTTTACCAATCAGCCCCTAGGGTCAGGGTCTCTTTGCCAAGCAGTACGGAGGGGTGGGGCCCAATGAAATGCTTGTGAAATTGGCTCTGCACACTGTGAGCAGGTTGTGAAAAACCCTTTGTCTTGCTGTGATTTAAGTAGGTCCCTTCCCATGTGGTCCACACTGAAATGCAATGTGTTTGTGAGGTGTTGGTGCTCAGAGCTGCATTTGCTTTTATTACAGCAAGAAAAAAAGAAAAGACAGCCATTGCCTCTCCCCCGCTCTCAGGCCCACTGTCAACACGAGACTCAAGCCATCAAGATTAATGGCAGCATAATGCACATCTATGTCTTTCCCATTTTAGTTCTAATCAGCATTTAGCACGGCAAGTGTCACTTTATTGTAACATATGGAAGCTGACACTTTTTCACTGCTGTCATATGCAAGGGGTTGTGGGACATATTCCTAGAGCTAGGGCCCTGCTCAGTCATTTTCTTCTGTAAAATACCATATTGCAGCAAATTAACTTCCATTTCACTGTCACATGCTCTTCCTGTAGTGCCTTTCTTATCACTGCTGACTCTGCATGCATGAGTGTGTATGCGAATATATGTGTGCATGTGTATGCGATTTCCTGCCTCCTTCACTCTGGCCTGCCAATGGCAGTGATTCATGTGTCAGGAACTGCATTGCAACAAAACAAAAAGAATCGGAGACAGGTGACTCTGGGGAACATTTCTTTCCCCTCCCTCAAAGGAAAAATGCAGAATACTTTCCCATTTCTTGCTGCAAGATTTTGTGGCCTCAGAATTAGATTGCAAAGTAGGCTTTTTTCCACATTGGAAGCAGCCTGCAGTGGTGAGCCAAAGCAAGTCTCCAGCAATACCTCTAAATTCGGCCGGCAAGAGTTAGGATGATTTCCTTGCCTCTGAAGGTATTCTCCCATTGGATTCCTTCATGTTAAATGTATCTGCTACTCTATTTTCTAATACACCATCACTGCACTGGGAAGGCACTGGACATAAAATTGAATGTGACATAAATTCTCTTCAGAGAAAATTTTAGTGCTGCAAATCAGGAATAACTCTGTTTTAGTGGACTTGTTCTGATGGAAACTCAGATAAAGTTATAGACCGAGTTAAACTTAACTACACTTATGTGTTTTGGTCACCACTGGTCATTTAAGATAAATGAAGAGACAGCTACATACCATAGGGAAATGTCAGGCTTCTCAGGAATTTCACTGCTATGGGCAAGGAGGCATTGATTGGGTAATATCTTAGCAAGAGGTATGTGTGTGGGTAGAAGAGAGGGCACACAAGCAGAGAAAGACATTTTAACCAGCTTGAATATCACTGTTGTATGACCCTGGGATAAGGTTGGAGAATTGACTTTTGGGTGCTGGCTAAAGAGATTTGGAGCTATGAGCAGGCAAACTGCCTCTGGCTGTTGGGTTTCTTCCATGTTCAAGGGAGCAAGGCATTGCACATTCTTGTAACTAACAGAATTGCATCAAAGATACTTGACTCCATCACCTATTTTCCTTCTAACAGAAATAATCTGCAAGACCTAAGATTTTAAGCGTTTGCTCTGTTCAAAAGGGGTCATAGTAAACTAGAGGAAAATTTGTGTCCACATGTTGACAGTTAGGGGTGCAGCTAGCCCCTGAGGAAGTCTCCTTTTCCTTTCATACTTGTTCCATTTTTTGATCAGAAAACTGACATGATAAGGCTGGAATTACTACTGGTGTTTATTACAGTAAGGAAGAATCCCAGTCCTGGCATGTTGGAATGTTGTGCTAAAATCACATTGCACTGACTACCATGATCCTTAGAGACCTGGAAGAAGGGGAGGCAGGGCAGGCTCTCTGCCTGGTGCATGGATGGTGCTGACACAAATGTAATTTGCTCTCATTTCCTACTTTATTATTCTGTGGGAGTCAGTGTGATGTTTCTGATATTTTTTAAACTGCAGTAAAATCTTCACCAAGCTACAAAGCAGCCTGTCCAGTAGATTGTGTTTTCCTACTCACTCTCCCTGGGGCAAAAGGCTTTACTTCTTTTAAAGCTGGGGAATTGAGGGTTGATGTATAGTGACCTGGACTGGGCATAAGAAGAGCTCTAGCTCTGATCCTAACCAGTTTGTGACCTCAGAAATCCTTTCACTACTCCCCCCCGCCCAACCTGTCTATTTAGATTGTTACCTTTTTTGGGGTAGAGACCTGCCTCCTAGTGTGTGTTCGTACAGCACCTAACACATTGGCTAGGGACAAACATTACACATAAGCTGGTTTAAGTGATCAGAAACTGGTTTAAACCTGTAACAAAGCAGATACTCAGTGCACATAAATTGGTTTGAAAATGGCTGAAACCAGTTTGAGTTAAACCTGGTTGAATCATGAATCATGCATCGCATGAGACCAACTGGCAACTACGGGAATGGTGTTTCCAGGCGGGCTTCGGCTTCCTTGATCACGACTGTCACATCACGATGAGAGACATGCTAGGATGGGATGGGCTCC
>NW_017728997.1:50009814-50017292 GCF_001723915.1 Gavialis gangeticus | reverse complement strand
CCTGGTTTAAGTTAAATCAGAGTCCCCCAGAATCCCAGATGCTCTGCAACTCTGGGTGGGGCTCTGCTCTCTGCTCCAGCCCAGAAGGGCTGGCTTCTCTCCTCTGCTCCCTGGCTAGAGCTCCAGCAGAAACTGCAGGTGCAGGGCATCTGCCTGGCTTCCTCCTGTTATCCCCTACTCCTCACCACTCCCTGCTCAAGCAGGGATCCCTGCTCCCCTCTGCCTTACACAGACACCTATCAGCATTAGCTAGCATACCACATGCTGGCTATGTCTATGCTGTGGGAGATGGGGCAAAGGACAGTGGCTTAGGGCTCTTTGGAGCTAATCAGCAGGTAGCTGGTGATGTCCCTCCCTCCCTTCCTTGGAAAAAGTTGTTCAAGAAGGGCTTGAACTAATGAGAGATCCTTTTGTTTTGATGATGGGGTGATAAATGCTGTGGAAATCCCTGCTGGCTCCCTCACTGACCAACAAGTGGGGAGGGGGACCCCTCAGCGCATCCTGCTGGGACCTGGCCATGCCCCCCCTCAGCTCAGCACTGTAGAAAGGGATGGCTGCTTTAGTGCCTTCTGGCTTCTATCCTGAGCCACTGCAGGCATGTGCGTGCATTTTTTCAGTACAGAGGGGATGTCTGTACAGTTATAAACTGATTCAGCTTAGGTAGGTGGGACTAACCTGCAAAGGTTGAATCAGAAGAGGCTCAGGCTTTTTGAATGTCTGTCCCTAGCCACTGGGGCCTGGTCTTATGTGGGGATGGCTAGGCACTGCTGTAGCATAAATAACTAGCTTCAGAAATGTTACTTGTAAACACTGTCTGAAAATGGAGGCAACTGGAAGATTTGGGCTAATCCCTCTCTGTCAAAGGGTCACTCATGTTGCACAGCTGACCACAGAGCGAGGTGGATGAGACTTGTACTACAAAATCTGGATCTGCACCCCATCTTCTTCTCAAATTCCTCAGTAGGGAAGCTGGCTCTGGGGTCTGAGCCCACCCTTATTTGTAAACTTCTTTCACTTCAATGCACCTTATAGTCTAAACTGGTGGCTCCATTGTGCTGTACCAGCCAGTTATTGGCTTGCAGGAACTTGTTGCAGGCACAGCTGGGAGGTTTTTCTGGGTTATCTAAGGTAGGAGTGAGCAGTCTCCCCTAGTATCATTCATTAGATTACGTTATTATTATTTTAATGTTCAAGCTTCCTGAAATATTCTTTCACAATGCTATTTCCCAGAGCCCCTGTTAGGTTACTATCACAAACTTGCCTGCAGACACCAGTGGGGCTAGATTTTTCAGAGGTCTCAGAACAAGAACAAAAGTTTCTTTTCAGTTCTTCAAGTTGAAGTATTCTCTGCCCTGCTACTTTGCAGCCTATAGCACTATCATTTCTTCCTTATTCCAACCAGGTCAGCATATTCATTTTTAAACAGGCCTTCTGCTAGACCAGCCTCTCATCCAACTCCCGCTTCTCCAGCTTCAACGTCACTGAAGCAAGCTTTGATTTTTAAGACTTATTGAGAGGGGGAACTATGCTGTGCATGTCTCAGGTGGGTGTACACAATACAAAAATAAACCATATAATCCAAGCTCTGTTCGGTGCACTAAAGGAAGGATGCACAGATAAAACTTCAGCTGGAGAGGGAGTCTTTTATACATGAGCATTCAGACCTGTTCCGATTTCTCCTGACAAAGACAGAGAAGTACCGTCAAAAGCTTCTAAGAAACATTTCCATAGCTCTGCATCTTTGCCTCTATCTCCTCCCTTTCTTTAACTCTATCTCCATGCATACCTGTCTTCTATATATAGACTCAGTGCTCTCATGATTTATATTGCTATTTAATACCTTTAATAGAAATGCAGACTCATAACATGCCCATGTGGAGTGAGTTTTAGAAAGCTCGAGGACTGACAAAGAGAGAGAGGCCAGGACAAGATTTTTAAAGCCCACTGCTATCCCTGATTTATTTTGTATAATGTGGATTCAATGCTAGCAAAAGGCATTAGCATGATGGGCTGCACCAGAACAAACTCTCTGAATTCCTCCTGCCATTGTGCCTCTTCCCTGCCATGGGGGGGGCAGGCACGGTGGAGGGCCTCTGAGAAGGAGAGATGACTTTTTGACATCTCTGTTAAGTCTGAGAGCAAAGGAGCCAATCATTTATTTGTCAGACATTCTAGTTTGTAGGGATTATTTTCAATTTGTACATGCTTTACTGGGAGACAGTTGCCTTGTCCAGTGTCTCCCACCTGTATGTCAGGCCCCCTACTTCCTGCTGACTGCTTCTGTCTCGGGCTGTTGTGCCTCCCAGGTGAGCAGGCACTGCTGTATCAGCAGTTTGGACAGGGAGGTGAAGGGAACTGGGAGCCAAAAGACAAGCAGATGGAAGGCAGAGGATCCAGAGAACGGGTCCTGAAGGGGACTGGAGTTTTGAGAAACACAGGGTAGATGGCAGAAGCCATGAAGGTGTAGAGATGGTCCAGGCAAGAGTGCAAGAGACTGGTAGTGCTGTAGAAATCAGAAGCAAAACAGCAAGAACCAGAGGTTAAAACAGAGTCAAGCAAGAGAAAGGTCTTAATGCAACAGCCAAGAAAGGAGTGATAAGAAAATATTTATCCAGGCCAGGCAGCTTTGGGGGAGATGCAGTTCTTCCCACTCTCCTTTAGTCCCACTCCCCCAAAGAAGAAGAGATTTAGCTACTGGAAATGTGGTTGTTTTGGATGAACTTGTACCAGGATCCTGTGTGTTCCTGTGGGCAGGGCTCTCTTCCCTAAGGCAGGGGCTATCCTTACCACACATAATATATGGGTCCCACCCAAGTGCCTCCCAGTCAGTGTCCCTATGCAGAGCCTTGTTAAAGCAGGCATTTCCCTTCAAAGTTTTTTCCAAACATGTGAAAGTCCCTGAAGTCTTCACTGATCTCTAGAAAACAGTGGCTCTAAACACTAAACCAAAAAATAAAACCCAGCAGACACCACATAACTGGGATCAAGAGATAACAGCAGAGAATCCCTCTCCAGCATGCAGGTTAATTAAATGACACAGATAACCTTGTGCCCGCCCAGACCGTGTGTGTTTTCCTTCTGAAATCATATCAATCATTTAATTAGCCCTGTGCTCATGCTGGCATTATCTTGAGTTAAAGACTGCACAATTACTTCTCCATTTATTTATTTACTTGCTTACTTATAAAAAAACATCTTTTATTTTCAAGTTATTGCCAGGTTAAAGATACTCCTTATGGGTGTTTCACGGCATTTTAAATCCAGATCCCAACCTGCTTGCCTACTCTATACAACTCCTTCTTAGTATGTATGAGTGCCCTCCAGTAGTACACTAAGCAACCCAACTAGAATTTGTTTGGTGTGGTGAAGTGCAATGCCGTAGGTCACATAGAAGATCAGTAGCAGAGAAAGGATTAGACTTATTGCTCCCAGGCTAGTGCCCCTCTCCACTAGATCACACCACTAGCTCACTCATCTGGGTCTTAGGAAGGGGTGGTGGTTCTTACATCAAGCATCTAATGCCTCTCATCTTTGGAGAAACGGTTTCGTAAATCTACCTCATACCAGTTGGGGAAGAAGGCACCCAGACACCTTGGATATGCAAGTATATGGCAAAGTTTGGACATGCCCAGTTTGGGCATGATTGACAGATATTGCTCAAATTATGAGAAACACCAGTTTGGAATAGAAGGCGATGCTGCAGGTGCAAACTGAGTTGCATCAGAAAGCTGTGGGCAGTAGAACGAGAGTAGCAAGGGTAGCAGCAGGGAACAATTGAAATATATTGGATGGAAACAGATGTTAGGAAAAATTTTATGGTGGTACAAAGTGAAAGTAAACAGACATCCCTAACTTCTGTTGTGTCACAAATATGCAAATTTGTGGCCAAGATACAAGATAATGAAAAGTTAGCCTGATTTATTATGGCCCATGCCTGTTTGATTATGGGCAGGGGCTGCAAAGGCTTGAAGAGCCCAGTTCTGTGCACCTTGGGAAATCCTGGGCAGCATCAGATCTCTAAAGCCTTGGCAGTGCCTGCCTCGCTTTTCCTGCTTACCTGGATTCATCCAAGGGAACTCCAGGAATGCATCTTGGTAATCAGGGAAATTTGAGGTGTCCCTGCTTACCTTGATGTATCCCTGGGGGTTTCAGAGTGCATCTGTGTAAGTGGGTAAATTTGGAGCTTTGCCCCAGCCTGGAGGGAATCAGTGATATGCATGCTTGGGGAATCTTTCTGCAGCCGATTTCCCTGGTGTGCATCTACAAGTGCAGACGGGGGAAATCCCATAGGAGTTCCCCCGTTTGTGCTTGTACATGCACACCAGGCAAATCTCCTGGAACAGATTCCCATGTTCCCCAGCATGGGGGATGCATCTGCAGGAGGAGGATGCCCCCCACTTACAGATGTGTCCCAAATTGAGGCATGGTATTGGTCAATATCACTAGACATCTATGGAGCATTATCAACTATGCCATGACACTGCAGCACAGTTGATTGTACTCTACAGGTGATGTCTCGTTCCACACATTGTCAGAGCTGTGTGGGGAGCCCAGGGCTATTGCGGCAGAGTGAGCCACAAGACTGGATAACATGCACTGGTACAGCTATGTGAGAACCCTGGACACCATAGTACCCTGGTTCAAAATCACTTGTTCAAATTATCAAACACAGCAGTTAGCTGAAGAACAGGATTGAGGTGTATTGGCAGATATTGGTAGTGAAGTTTGCCCACCTCCTGCCTACAACACGTGAGGCACTAACAAAGGCTGTTAGGGTCTAGTTCACTTTTATTAGCAGTGAAACCCCCAGTTTTTAAAGTTATAATTAAAGGAGGAATGAATCAGAGGGAAGAGGCACTTGCTGAACCAGTGTGTTTCTGATCCACTCTGCCATCAGCCAGGGAATCTTGCCAAGAGGCTAGTTTCCTTGCTCAAAACATTGCCTGTTCCACCAAAACTTTCAAGTCAATGGGGCCTGCTACAATTTACTTTCTCCTCCTTACTCCACAGTTGTATCTGCATTGCACATCTGTATTACCTGCTCAAGGAGGGGAGTATCTGTGCAGCACAATACCAAGGATCTTGCATGCCCAGGGTGGAAGCTTTTGTGTTAAGGGAAAGAGAATGACAGGCAGAGAGAACTTCTTTTGGAGACAGTCATGGAGAGAACTTCCTGTGAATTAGGAGGAAATTCTTATTGGCTTTGACTGTAATTTGTGCCTTGACAGCCTGGGTCCCTCGCCAGCTGTTTTTCCTGCGTCAAGTGCTCTGCTCGCTCTTGTTCACATTGCATTCTACAGGACTGTATTATCTTTTTCTTAACCAGAGAGCTGCCAGCTGGTGTTGTTGATCACACCCTCAGCAGCAGGCACAAAGGCCAGTGCACACTTTACACAACACTCCTTCTCACTCTCTTTCTGTTTTAGCACTAATAAAAACATTGTCATTTCAAGCAAGCAGCTGGGAGAGTCACTAATTTTAGCCTTTTCATTAAGGTGGTTTGGCAGAGTTTCCTGCATGAAGCTCTTCCTGCCCCAGAGCCATGTCAAGGCATGGGGTGGCCAGAATCCAACCAGCTCAATTCTCAGCTGCCAGCTCTCCCTCCTCAATGACTTACAACCCATAACCATCCTCTCCCCAGTGGCATGCAGTCCAATCCCCTTCTGTACAACCCCTTCCAGAGACTTGAGGCCCAGACCCATCATAATCATCAGCCCTCTCACCTCCAGAAACACTCAAACCTGTTCCATATTTTCATATAAAACCTCCTTCCCACCATGCAGGGGCCTGGAATTCCACTCTCTCCCATTCTTTAATCCTCTTCCTGCTAGGGACACGCATCTTTGACTCATCCTTCTCAGACTCTCAAACCCTCCTTAGATATGTCACCCTGGTGCGTTCTTCCAATGATAAATGTCTCCAACCTGACTACTACTGTCTCCTTCCAACATTTTTTTAACACACATAAATGCACCATCCTACACCATCCTTGAGTTAGAGGGGACTTTTTTTCCCATGGTGTTTTTCATAGATTCATAGATGCCAGGGTCGGAAGGGACTTCAACAGATCATTGAGTCTGACCCTCTCCCTGGGCAGGAAAGAGTGCTGGGGTCAGACGACCCCAGCCAGATGCCTATCCAGCCTTCTCTTAAAGACCCCCAAGGTAGGGGAGAGCACCACCTCCCTTGGAAGCCCATTCCAAATTACGGCCACCCTTACCATGAAGAAGTTCTTCCTGATGTCTAGCCTAAATCTGCTCTCTGTCAGTTTGTGACCGTTGTTCCTTGTTACCCCAAGAGGTGCCCTGGTGAACAGAGCATCTCTGATACATCATCCTCCGGAACAAGCAGGAGGAACTTACCCTGCTGCTAGCTGACACCAACCCAGACATAGTGGGGCTCAATGAAATGTGGTCGGACCCAATGCATGACTGGGTAGTGAATATCAAGGGCTATAGGCTGTACAGGAGGGATAGGACAGGGAGGAAAGAGTGTGGCACTCTAGATCAAGGAGAAATACACATCCTCAACAAGTAGTACGAGGTCAGAGAAGGGGCACTCTGAAGTGCTCTGGGTTATAAGACAAGGAAGTCGAGGGGAAAGGGACTTAACGGTGGGGGTCTACTACAGACCACCCAACCAAGGGGAAGAGCTAGACCGGGAATTCTTAAGTCAGCTCACGGAGGTAGTGAGGTCAAAGGACATGGTCATCATGGGTGACCTGAACTTTCCAGACATCTGCTGGGTTAAGCAGTCAGCCAGGTCTGACCGCTCATGTAGGTTCCTAGCCGAGATACAGGAACTCTATCTAACCTAGGAGGTGCACGGCCCTATCAGGGGAGATGCCTTGTCGGACCTGGTGCTGGCCACGCACAATGACCTGGTGAGGGGGCTGTGGGTGTGCGACCACCTGGGTGACAGTGATCATCGCCTGCTGGAATTCACCATCCACCGCCAGGTGGTGAAGGCCTGCAGCAAGGCAGCAGCCCTGGACTTCAGGAGGGCAGATTTCAATGAGGTAAGGAGAACAGTCAGGGAGACATTGAGGTCCCGGAGGGGAGGGGAGTCAGGTGTCCAAGAAGAGTGTTCGTTCCTTAAGGAGACGATCCTCCAAGCCCAAAGGGAGGTAATCTCTACATGGATCAAAGGGGTCAAGAGGGTGCAAAAGCCCCCGTGGCTCACCAAAAGCATCTGGGAACGTCTCCAAGCTAAAAAGGAGGCGTATGCCCGATGGAAGGCATGGGCCATCACCAGGGAGGACTATGCTGTGGTTGCTCGGGGATGCAGGGGGGGCAGTCAGGAAGGCCAAGGTGGAGATGGAACTGGGACTAGATACCTGGACCAAGGACAACAAGAAGTCCTTTTTTAAATAAATAGGCAGTAAAAAGAAGGTACCGGATAATGTGGGGCCTCTGCAGAACATTCTAGGAAATCTGGTCATTGCACCAGGCAGCAAAGCTAACCTATTTAACAATTTC
>NW_017728997.1:50006098-50008387 GCF_001723915.1 Gavialis gangeticus | reverse complement strand
CTCTTTCCTGCCATGGCAGGGGGTCGGACTTGATTATCTGCCCAGGTCCCTTCCAACCCTACCAATTATGAAACTATGAAAACCTTGCTGTGCCTCCATAATGAATGTGTAGGCTCTTGCGAAGGCTGAAGAGGTCTAGGTCCCTCAGTCTCTCCTCATAGGGCTTGGCCTGTAAACCTAATGTGGCCTGAAGGATTTCCTTTAGGCCACTTTCCTGCTGTCCCTGGGAAGCCCCTTTAGTGTTTTTGGGAGTGTAGTGTAGCCTTTGTCCAAGAGCCTGTGAGAAGGATAGAGTCCACATATCCATCCCTTGTCACTGGCTCTGTGGCTTGCAATAGGTATGATCACAGCAGGTTAAAATGTTTTAACACCATGGATTCCTATTTGAAATCTCTGGGTTTTGTCTTGTCAATTATGTGTAGGTGTTAGCACACCTAATAGTGCTAATATTGTGTTGCATCCTGTGGCACCCCTGAAATGATCTCAAGACACACCAAGGTGTTGCGGCACCCTGGTTCAAAATCACTTGTTCAAACTGTCAGCTCTTTGGGTGGAGATTGTTACTTAATTATGGGTTAGGTTTTTGAAAGTGCTCCAATTTGGCCTAGCCATGCTCACGCTGAAGTTAATGATATGACTCCCACTGGTTTCTAAGGGCCAGTGCTGAGCACTGCTAAGAAACCCAGCCCATGAGATAGTAAAGCACCAGTCACAATAGCAGCCCTGATGTTTGTTGCGGCTTCTAGCTCTACTGCAAAAACATACATAGGCATTTTATCTCAGGTCACCTCTCCTTCCAGTGGGCACTACACTGTTTATATCCCACAGAAGTCTTCAGCTTAAGTCTCTTTCTTTGTTATCTTTTCCCCACCCACTCCCATGCCACCAGTCTTCGTTTTGCAAGACGCCACCAGATCATCTCTTCCTTCCTCAGCCTTCACTGGCAGACTTTTGTATCTGGAGCAGCTGTTCTGTCCCAACCTCTGCATACTCTCGTATTTCATACCATGTGGGGTGGCTCTCCTACTGCACCACTAATTTGAATTATTAGCATTATTTTCTGTTTGTAGTTTCATAATAACTGAGAACCTTTCTCATGGGCTTTGACTCCCCTCCCCTGTTCTATGCACTATACAGATTCAGAACAAAAAAAACAGTCCCTGCTCCAAGGAGCCTACAAGGGAAGTATAAGACGATAAGCATGAAATGTGTGATGAACACAGACAGATTGAGGACCACCAAGAAACTATGACAATCATAGAAAATCTGGGTTGGAAGGGACCTCAGGAGGTCATCTACTCCAATTTCCCCCCAGCTCAAAGCAGGGCCATCCCCAGCTAATCTTACCCCAGCTGAGGCTTTGCCTCGCTCGGGTCTTAAAAACCTCTCAGGATGGAAATTGCACTACCACTCTGGGTACAGTCTGTTCCAGGGCGTCACTAGCCTCCTAGTGAAGGAGTTTTTCTTGGTATCTAACTTCCACTTCCCTTGCATTGTGGCACCCACTGAGAGGACCTCCAGGCACCCCAAGGCACCACAGCAACCTGGCTGAGACTCCCCCTCATTAGAGACAGCATCCACAGAGCTGAAAGAGGCAGGTCAGCTAGGGGTGGGGGTGGGGGGGGAGGACTGCCCCCCCGCCTCGTTTGTCAGACTTCTAGTGGCATTCCCCTGCACAGAAGCAGATGTGGCAGTCAGTCTGAGTCCAGGCCTTCCTACTGCATGTGCCACAGGTCATGGAAACCCGGCTGGGAGAGGCAGTCATTCTGGATCTGCAGGGGTTTCTTGTGGTCCTCCAGCTGGCACCTATGCTTCCTGTGGAGCTGCATGTAGAGGGCAAGGGGCAGTGCCCCCCACTGCCCGGCACCTTGGCCCTACTGCCCCCACCCCTGCCACCTGTCCTGAGGGGAATTTGGCTGGGTGGAGGTGTGGGTGGCTCTGGCAGGCACCTTGGCCTCCAGCTGCTCCATGGATGAGCTGCCACTGCTGTAGGGGTTGAGAAACTACTATAATCATGAAAAGTGGTGGTCTCAGCACACTGGCAGGAACATAACCTGTATCAAGCTGCTTGGAGGTAGCAAGTGAATAGGAGCTTTAAAGATATATATGAATGCTTTGTGGAAGAAAGCACAAAGGCACTTGTTTAAAAATGTAGCAGGTGGGCAATGGATTCTGGTGTCACTGGGTGATCAGAGGGAGTTGACCTCAAGGTGATACTAGGTGCAATCCCCTAAAAAATGTAATCCCTACAAGTGCCTCACAGGAGGCACTTTTTAATAGGATTCGTAC
>NW_017728997.1:49997030-50001098 GCF_001723915.1 Gavialis gangeticus | reverse complement strand
TATGAATGCTTTGTGGAAGAAAGCACAAAGGCACTTGTTTAAAAATGTAGCAGGTGGGCAATGGATTCTGGTGTCACTGGGTGATCAGAGGGAGTTGACCTCAAGGTGATACTAGGTGCAATCCCCTAAAAAATGTAATCCCTACAAGTGCCTCACAGGAGGCACTTTTTAATAGGATTCGTACAACATGTGGATCTGACACAAGTTAACTGAATGCCCCTCCCATGCCAGCAATGCACAATCACAAGTCAATGCAAAGGGAAGGTATTTGATTCCCAAATCAAATACCTCTCATGGCTGTCTCCTCCTGGGACATGAAAATAAGCTAAGCCAATAATGTTCCTTCTTTCTCTGATGAATATCAAAACCATGTCCTTTTTATTTACATTATATCTATATCAGCAGGCATGAAAAAGAGAAAAAATATCCAGGACTGAGTGTAAGGTAATACATTTTTATTCCCACCAGTTAGGGATGACAGCATCACATATTTACTTACAGCGAATTTTGGATGTTTGGCTCTAACAAATGTAAAACAGGAGTGCATTACTGTACCATCCATCACTCATTATATTTAGATCATTCCAGAGCAGATAAGGTTGTACCTAATGTTGTTTAAGTTATTAATAGGAGTGGCAGCGATAACAGGATGCTCTGATGCCTATTTCCCGATGGGGTTCTATGCTGTACATTGTGTGTATACGTCTTGTGAGCCTGTATTTTTCCAACCTTGCCTTGTTTTACTTTTGCCCCTCTGGTGTTTGATTGACAGTCTTCACTATGAGCATCTTAGCAAAGATGATGATAACTTTTGTATCGACTGTGCCTGGAGTTCCTCACTTAGCCTTTGAGCCTCTGTTCACTGGTCCAGGGAGTGGTTCTTAGCCTTTGAGCCTCCTGGTTCACTGGTCTACCTCACCCCTTTTGCCCTTGAATCGTTTCTGAACAGCCAGACAGAGCAGCACGCCTGGCTAACCTTCAGTAGCACAAGAGGGAGAGCTGGCATCTGAAGATCCATTTTGTCAGGCAGTGCGCTGGGTGCTGCTGTATACTAGCAGGAGGTGGGGAGAGCAGGGAATGAGAAAGCAGACAGCAATTGATTTCGAGAGATGGCTGTCTGCTATCAGAAGGTTGTCACCGCAAAGCTAGTACAGGGAAATGAAAAACAGCCTTTAGGGCCACTCTCTCTCTCTCTGTTTCTCTTGTACCTGGAGGGCAGGTACAATTGGGTTCCTGGCCATGGATTCAGTCTCTCTTGGGATTCACAAGAGGTTGCACTTTCTTTCTATGCAACAGCAAAGAAGAAATGTTTCCATTTTTACTCATGTATTAAAACAACTACCACAAACACCAAAAAAACCACACCCTAAACAATTACAGGGCTCTCCATCTACTCTCCCACTTTCCATTGTTCCTGAATAGAACTTGTCAGCCTTCCATCTGTAACAGAGACTAACAGCAGGCAGGGAGGAGGGGTAAGGGAAAGCTGGGGGCTGGAGCCATTTAAGCTGTCACTGACTCTATCAGCACATTTAAATCACTCACACAGAATAACAATGCCATATATTACAGTTCAAAAACAACCACCACCAAAACTTCCCTCTTTCTCCCCTCCTCTCCCATAGCCTTCCACCAGGATGGGATAATGCATTTCTCAGCCATGTTGTTTATTGGCATACACAAAACAGAAAGGCAGACTCATGGGTCTGGATAGTGTAGCAGGGCTCTACATATGGAACTTTTTCTGCTTCTGGGTAAATCAAATTCAAGCAGAACAAGCCATTTTTGTTTTCCTCTTTCTTTCTATTTAAATGGGTTACTGCTGGCAAGTGCCATAATAGTTAAGAATCTGTCAGAAATTCCAATACAAAGAAAAGCAATCACACCTTTGAGCAGACTCCCAGTGATGGGCTATAGACTATCAGGGTTAAATAGATCCTTGCAATGCTAGCTGTTAGGGCTAGAAAGTCTTTCTGCATTAATAGTGCATGACTGTTTCCAGCAGTGAAACCATAATGATAAGTGGTTTAGCCAGCACCTCTCATGAGCAGCCTGGGCTGGCCCCCTTCAGGCAAAGTATCCCATTGTCCAATCTATGTGCTATCTGAAGCCAACAGAGTTACTCCTAGTCTTACCAGGCCTAGGTCCCAGAGTATAATATCAATGGCCCTTTCATTTGTTTCAAGATTTTGCACATTTTTGTACCTTCTCTGATCATGTTTCCAGGCCTACAGAGAGAAATAAGGAAGTAGAGACCTTTAACACCTCCCTGGAGGTGTGTGTGTGTGGCATGGGGCCACCTGAGGTGCACCTTCCTCTGCCACTTCCTGGGGCTCCAGTACAACTGGCAGCTCCTCAGCCTGCAGGGCTATTCCCTACAGGACCAACGCGGGCTGCCAGAGCTCTACCAGGACCTCCTCTGTGCCTGGAGACTGGTCTCTGCCTCCAGGTCCCTTGTAACACTCTCCCAGGGCGCTGACCTGCTCATCGAGCCCCTCTTCTGGAACCCCCAGCTGGAGGTGCTAACAGCAGAGGCACCCCGGTTGCAACAGAGGTTGATCCTGGCTGGTGTCACCCATATCAGAGACCTCCTGGACTACAATAGGCAGGAGAGGGTGGACCCTGCTGTGCTGGCCGGGCGCATGGGTCTACCCACAACACGTGCAACCTGCCGCCTGGTCCAGGGGATGAAATCTGCCATACCTCCTGACGCCCTTGCTCTTGTCAACCAGGTCCTGCATGGTGGCAGTCCCTGCCCCCCCCCCGTGTTCTCCAGTCCACTGGAGCTTGTCATGGGACCAGTGCCTTGCCCGGCCTTGTGGTGCTCCCTACTCCACCACCTAAGCTGGCTAGAGGACACCAGACCGGTCTGCTTTTCCACCGTCCATCACCGCCACCTCTACATACTCGTGTGCCATATAATCCATCATGCTGCCTTCGCATCCCACCCAGACACCAAGTGGTGGGACCTGCTCGGTGAGGGCGTGGCTGGGGCACCCCAGTGGCTGAGTCTGTACTCCACTCTCATCCCACAAGCTGCTGGGGACCTCAGCTGGTGGCTCCTCCATGGGGCCATTGCCACAGGTGTGTATGTGATAAGCTTCACAGACAACCTGGTCTCCTGTCCCTTCTGCAGACAGAGGGAGACCCTCGTGCACATGACCCTCATGTGCACCAAAATGCAGCCCCTCCACTTCCAGAACCTCCTCTTGAGGTTCTGGTTAAATTTCACACCCAACCTGTTTGTTTTTGGTCACCCCATCCACAACCCCACCAAGTCCTGGGACCTCCTGGTCAACCTCCTCCTGGCCCTGGCCAAGTGGGCCCTGTACTTGACCAGGATGGAGGCTCTGGCTGGGAAGTTGCCTGGAGACTGCGGGGCCACTTTCCTCTCACTTGTCTGTGTACGTTTCTGGGCAGAGCACCACTGGATGGTAAACACCGGCTTCTTGGATGCCTTTGAGGACAGGTGGGTGTGGCCTGGGGGGGCTCTGCTCAGTGTCCCCCTGAGGTGCACTCATTTTCATGTTTTGACCCTTTGACCCGCATGTCACTCCCATTCTGTTTTTTGCCTTTGTTGTCCCAAGTATTGTGTTGTAGCAGTCACCAATTAGCCCCAGTACAATTGGGGCTACTAGTTAGCTGGGTGGGCCTTAGGGCCTATAGCATTTGAATGTTACAAATAGACTGGAGCTTCTGGGGCCTGGCCAGTGGGTACCTGGGGACACTACCCCTTGTGCCAGATGGACTGCTGAAGCAGCCCTGAGAGTTCCCTGCACCCTTTACCCACTGCAGCCTGACTGTGGGGGCTGCTGCCTGACTGTGACCTGCTGCCACCTGTGACAGCATGTGGCCCTAAGGCTGCACACCTGCCAGACCTAGATGGGGACTGCACAGCCATTAGAGACTTCTGGGCCAGCTGCCAGTGGGCTATGGCTGCATGGTTGGCCTTTGTGCAGCACTACTGCCATGTGTGCCACCATCTGGGTAGCTTTCGCCTGGAAGATGTTCTCAACGTAGTGGCCTGCTTTGAACTCTCAAAGCGTGTCCTCCTGGCCCTAAGTGGCC
>NW_017728997.1:49974388-49992030 GCF_001723915.1 Gavialis gangeticus | reverse complement strand
CCACCCAGACACCAAGTGGTGGGACCTGCTCGGTGAGGGCGTGGCTGGGGCACCCCAGTGGCTGAGTCTGTACTCCACTCTCATCCCACAAGCTGCTGGGGACCTCAGCTGGTGGCTCCTCCATGGGGCCATTGCCACAGGTGTGTATGTGATAAGCTTCACAGACAACCTGGTCTCCTGTCCCTTCTGCAGACAGAGGGAGACCCTCGTGCACATGACCCTCATGTGCACCAAAATGCAGCCCCTCCACTTCCAGAACCTCCTCTTGAGGTTCTGGTTAAATTTCACACCCAACCTGTTTGTTTTTGGTCACCCCATCCACAACCCCACCAAGTCCTGGGACCTCCTGGTCAACCTCCTCCTGGCCCTGGCCAAGTGGGCCCTGTACTTGACCAGGATGGAGGCTCTGGCTGGGAAGTTGCCTGGAGACTGCGGGGCCACTTTCCTCTCACTTGTCTGTGTACGTTTCTGGGCAGAGCACCACTGGATGGTAAACACCGGCTTCTTGGATGCCTTTGAGGACAGGTGGGTGTGGCCTGGGGGGGCTCTGCTCAGTGTCCCCCTGAGGTGCACTCATTTTCATGTTTTGACCCTTTGACCCGCATGTCACTCCCATTCTGTTTTTTGCCTTTGTTGTCCCAAGTATTGTGTTGTAGCAGTCACCAATTAGCCCCAGTACAATTGGGGCTACTAGTTAGCTGGGTGGGCCTTAGGGCCTATAGCATTTGAATGTTACAAATAGACTGGAGCTTCTGGGGCCTGGCCAGTGGGTACCTGGGGACACTACCCCTTGTGCCAGATGGACTGCTGAAGCAGCCCTGAGAGTTCCCTGCACCCTTTACCCACTGCAGCCTGACTGTGGGGGCTGCTGCCTGACTGTGACCTGCTGCCACCTGTGACAGCATGTGGCCCTAAGGCTGCACACCTGCCAGACCTAGATGGGGACTGCACAGCCATTAGAGACTTCTGGGCCAGCTGCCAGTGGGCTATGGCTGCATGGTTGGCCTTTGTGCAGCACTACTGCCATGTGTGCCACCATCTGGGTAGCTTTCGCCTGGAAGATGTTCTCAACGTAGTGGCCTGCTTTGAACTCTCAAAGCGTGTCCTCCTGGCCCTAAGTGGCCAGGAGGTCAGTCACCTCCAGCTGGGTCCCAGGTGCCAGCTCTGAGCAGGCTCCTCTGCCTGGGTCCTGCCACTTGCCTCACTAGCAGGAATTCTGGTGTTCCCTATTTAAAACTGCAAAATCCCTGGAAAAAAAAACAACCCAAAGCCACTCTTTAAAATCCCCATAATCCATGTTCATCCACAATTAAAACAAAAGACCACTATCTATCTATCTATCTAGAGATGTCAAATCTGTTGGGCAATGTTTTATTGAGATATTTACAATTTTAAAGTAACTTGGAAGCCTATCAGTGCCTCTATCATCATAGTAAAATAAATTCTAAATATCTATACAGTTTGGCATTTACTTTTGGCTTTTTTGTCATAGAAAAATCAGAGCTGCCCCTACCCACTTTGCTCACCAGGCTGTGCAGTGCTAAGCAGCACTGATATGCCAGTGTCCTGCCCCTGCCCTTGCCCCTCACTCTCAACCCACAACCTGCTCCCCACCCCAGTCCCCTCACTCCTGACCCACAGGGCCAGGTATGTGGGTGAGGGTTTTGTGGGGGTGGCTTGGGGGTGTGGGGTTTGTGGCTGGGTTGTGGGGGGATGTGGGTGTGGGGGGGCATATGGAGGGGCTTCTCAGGAGGGGTGGGTCTCCTGCCCCCTGCAGAGACTGGTTTCTCAAGATCATCTCGTATAATGTTTGTGATAAAAGGGGCCTTACGTGTTGCACTGCCTGCCGGGTGCATAGCCCCACCCCTCAACTGGCCTGCCATGACTTGATGTTATTCTTATAAAGAGAGAGGGTTCAATGGAGATCTTCTTCCTGGGAGGGCTTCCCAGTGAAACGGCAGTACTCATGATTTAGGCATGATGTTCCACGGGGCTCCGCCTCCCCTACCCCCTGTCCACTTGCCAACCAGATGGGCGTCAGCACAATGGTGGTTCGGTCTTGCTGGCTTGACCCCAGCTTGCCTCAAGGGGAATCCCACGTCTGAGAGGGCTTGGTTGATATTTGTCCCTCCTGCCTTGATGTGTAGCCTTCCCTCCCTTGAGGCTGTCAGGCTATCTAGGCGTAATGTCGCGCCCACTGCAGTGCCTCTGAGTAGAGCGCTTTGTTCTCATGCCTCTTCTCCCTCTCTCTTTTTCTCCTTTTAAAAAAAAAAAAAAAAGACTCCTGAGGAGGAGAGGGATGTGGAGCTGCCTCCTTTCCCCCAGCTTCCTACAGGGGGCTCAAATGCCTTCCCTGCTCTGCCTGCTGATGCTGCACTGGCTGTGCTGCTCCTCTCCCATGCAGGAGCCTCAGCACATCTGACGTGCAGCACACCAGCATGCTCTCTCTCTGGCTCCTTCCCCTCCTGGGTTCTAGCGGGGCTTTTAAATCTTCCCATGGTGGCCGGCATGGCCGCTGCGATTGGTGCAGCTGTTCCCCGCCCTGGAAACAGATGGTTAAACAGCCGGTGTAATGCCAGCTCATGCGGCCGTGGTTTCTGCTCCTGTCCTGGCTCTCCAGCGGGAGGTAAGTTTTCCCCACGGGTGGGGAGGGGCTGTTTCTGGAGTTTGGGCCCCACGGGGATTATCCTCTCCCCTTCAGGAACCTGTGGGGGTGCCTCGCCGCCACAATGTTCTAGGAGAGTTTTGTGCCCTGGTGAGAACAGGAATAGCTTGCTTTTAGAATGTATTGCATTTGTTCAATGTGGGAGACCAGATAAATATAGCATCCTCTTGAATAGACAGAGGATAGGGTCTGGCAAGAAAATCATGAGCCTTCCTTCTGAATCTGGAAAGTCTGAATGTCTGAAAAAAGCACTGGACTAATTCAAAGAAACTTGCTGCCTCAAGAGGTGTTTCTGATATGTGAATTATGCATCAGCATAGCATTCATGCCAGGAGCAGTGATCCCTAAAAGTGGGCCCTGGCATGGCTTGATTTGGCCTGATCCTTTGAGTCATAGAGAAATAGGGCAGGAAGGTCATCTAGTCCAACCAACCCCCTTCCTCAGGCAGGATCATCCCTAGCCAAAATATCCTATACAATCCATTGTCTAGCCTCTTAGCAAAACTACACAGTCAATTCTGACACAACACAAGACATAAAACCATAACCTGCCACAGGTAAAGCAGGGGAACCACCGTGGTCAATGTCTTGTTGCTGTAAAGGTTGTTAATTTATGCTCAAGAGATCCCAGGATGAGGGTCACACCCCCTGTACAGAGGAAGGTGAAAACCCTCACAGTCCATACCAATCTGACTATGGGGTAAAATTCCTTCCTGACCCCAAATATGGTGACCTGTTGAACCCTGAGCACAGGGGCAAGACCCTCTAGTCAGGAATGTCCAGTTTTAAGTCTCATCAGGAGAACTGGCACACTCCAGTTACAACAGCAAGCACTGGTTATAGCCAACACCCAATGCCTCTGAGAAATGCTTAAAAAAACACACTGATGCATATAACAACAATAGCAGGGAAATTTCCTCTTGGCCCAATGTGGCAACCAGTAAAGCCCAGAAGCATGGGAAATATTCATAGTAGAGTATAGGCATAGCTATGCCCAGTGTTCCCTCTAAGCCATGCGGCACGTGTGGCCATGCAGGCGTGCCTGGCAGTGCAGCATGAACACGCCTACGTGACCACGCACGCAACACGGCTTAGAGGGAATGCTGGCTATGCCTAGAGCATCCCTGACCAATGGCTATCTAAATTCTTTATGAACACCTCCAATGATAGACAATCCACAAACTTCCTATGCAGTCTATTCCATTGCCTCACTCTTCTAACAGTGAAGTTGTCCTGATATCCAATCTAAACTTACTTTGCTGCAACTTCAAGTCATTGATCCGTGCCCTACTCTCTGTAACAAAAAAGGGTACTTTCCCTCTTTTTTATGGCAACCTTTAAGTATTTAAAGACTATTATCATGTTCCCTCTTTAGTGTCTTTTATGCAAGCTGAACATGCCTAGCTACTTCAACTTCTTTTCATATGACTTGCATTGCAAGCCAAACCCTTTATCATTTTTGTTGCCTGCCTCTTGTCTCTCTCCATGTCCTTTTCATAATGTGGAACCCAAAACTGTACACAATACTCTAGACTGAAACCTAAGCAGTGCAAAATAGAGAGGCTATAGCACTTCCCATGTTTTGCATGGAATACTTCTATTGATGCATCCCAAAACCCCAATTTGCCTTTTCTGCAGCTGCATCACACTGTAGACTTGTATTGAGTGTGTAATCTACCAAGACCCCCAGATACTTCTTCATAGTACTGGCATCCAGCCAGGTGTCAAACATTTTGTATTTATGACCACTTTTCCTGAAGTGTAGCACCTTGCATTTGTCAGCATTGAACTTCATCCTCTTGGCTCCAGCCCAGTTTCCCAGTATGTCAAGATCCTTCTGAATTGTGCTCCCATCCTCCAGTGTGTTCACAGTTCTTCCCAATTTCATGTCATCTGCAAACTTGCTCAAGAAACTTTCCATGCCAGCATCCAAATCATAGTTAGTTCTCTCTGTTCCACAACTAACTGAATAGATCTTGGTGTTCCAAGAAAACTGCTTTGTTCATGCTGATTGTGAGGAACTTTTGTATTCTCAGTCCTTTCCTATACCTTCCCTTTCCAGCGGCTTTTGGTGATGTTTTTTAACTGGTGCAGGCGAGTATCTTCAACAAAAGTCATCACCAGCTGGTGAGGATGGGCAGAGATATCTGCAAAGGCAAGTGCACTGATGCCATGATGCACCTGACCCTCCTAGGCCAACAACAGCCTTCTTCTCCATCCTATTTCTTTTCTGCAACAGCACTAATTTACCTGGTCAGCAAGGCATTTAACTTAGAGCACTGCTAAAATGCCTTGATGGATAGGGATTACTAACCGTGGGACTTGAAGTTAAGCCTAAACTTAACTAGGCTGAACTTAAGGCAGATCTTTCATTTGGAACCCCATCTCTCACCAGTGATCACTATACTTAATCATTTCTCTCACTGTTCCAATTTCTTTCTTGGTAAAGCAGTCTTGTGTCTTACAACTTCACTTTTGTTTCCTTTAAAATAAAGACATTTAATTTGTCTTTAATTAAATTTAATTTGCCATACGGCGTAGGGTGGGTAAGATAACTAGTAGGGTGGAAGTACTTGACTTGATGAAAGTTAACTTCAGTGTGCTTAGGAGTCTAATCAATGATGCACTGCAGGAGAAGAGTATTGGCGAGATGGGAGTCCAGGAAGGGTGGTCGTTCCTAAAGGAAGTGATCCTTCGGGTGTAGAGGGAGACGATCCTAGTACAAGGGAAAAGGGGGAAAGGAGCCAAAAAACTTGGCTAAACAGGAAAATCCAGGAGAGCCTAAGGGCAAAAAAGAAGGTATATAGACAGCGGAAGCAGGGGGAAGCTACCAAGGAGGAGTATACCGACTTGGCCCGCACTTGCAGGGCGGCAGTTAGAAAAGCCAAAGCAACTACAGAGCTGAGGCTGGCAACAAATTAAAGACAACAAAAAGTCTTTTTTTTAGGTATGTAGGGAGTAAAAGGAAGATGCAGGGCAGTATAGGACGTCTACTGAACAAGAAGGAGCAATTAGTAACAGACAGGGGGGACACGGCTGAGGTCTTCAATGAGTTTTTTGCCTCAGTGTTCCTGAACAGGGGTCAAGATAAGGCTCCTAATGGGCTCTTAGATGGGCATCAGAGGGATACCAGCTCACCAGCTGTTGAGACTGACTTGGTGCAGAGTCATTTGGATGGACTGGATGTGTTTAAGTCAGCAGGACCGGATGAGCCGCATCCAAGGGTACTGAAAGAATTGGCCGGTGTCATAGCAGAACCACTGGCACGGCTGTCTGATCACTCATGGCACTTGGGTCAGGTCCCAGAGGACTGAAAAAGGGCCAATATGGTCTCTATTTTCAAGAAGCGGGGGAAGGAGGATCCAAGTAATTATAGGCCAGTCAGCCTCACCTCCATCCTTGGAAAGGTCTTTAAGAAGATTATGAAGGAACATATTTGTGGGAGTCCAGCAGGAAAAATAATGCAGCAGGTCAACCAGTAAGAATTCGTAGCAGGCAGATCATGGCTGACCAATCTGGTTTTGTTTTATGACAGGGTCACAAAATGCTTAGATGCAGGAGTAGAGGTGGATGTCATTTTCTTGGATTTTAGCAAAGCCTTTGATACAGTATCTCCTCCCATTCTCATAAATAAATTAAGATGCTGTGATACAGATGTTTACACAGTCTGATGGGTGGCAAATTGGCTTAGCGGTCACACCAAGAGGGTGGTAGTAGATGGGTTGGTATCGACCTGGAAGGATGTGTGTAGTGGGGTCCTGCAGGGTTCGGTCCTTGGACCTGTGCTCTTCAATATCTTCATCAGTGACTTGGATGTGGGTGTAAAAGTGCACTCTGTCCAAGTTTGTGGATGATACTAAATTGTGGAGTGAAGTATATACTCCAGAGGGTAGGGAACGATAGCAGGCAGACCTGGACAGTTTGGATAAGTGGGCAGTACACAATAGGATACAGTACAACAAGGACAAATGCAGAGTGCTGCACCTACAGTGCAAAAATATCCAGCAAACCTGCTGGCTAGGAAGTGACCCTCTCAGCAGCACAGAAGCAGAAAGGGATCTCAGAGTCATAGTCAACTCCAAGATGAACATGAGTCGTCAGTGTGACAAAATCATCATCAAAGCTAATCACACTTTATCGTGCATCAGCAGATGCATGACAAATAGATCCAAGGAGGTGATACTTCCCCTCTATGCGGCATTGGTCAGACTGCAGTTGGACTACTGTGTCCAGTTTTGGGCGCCATACTTCATAAAAGATGTTGATAGACTCAAGAGGGTCCAGAGGAGAGCCACTTTATGGTCAGAGGCTTACAGGACAAGCCTATGAAGAGAGCCTGAGGGACCTGGACCTCTTCAGCCTCCACAAGAGAAGGCTGAGAGATGATCTTGTGACTGCCTACAAATTCATTAGGGGAACGCAGCAAGGGATTGGAGATGCTCTGTTCACCAGGGTGCCTCTTGGGGTAACAAGTCATAAACTGACTGAGAGCAGATTTAGGCTAGAATTCAGGAAAAATTTCTTTGGAATGGGCTTCCAAAGAGGGTGGTGCTCTCCCCTGTCTTGGAGGTCTTCAAGAGGAGGCTGGATAAGCATCTGGCTGGGGTCATCTGACCCCAGCACTCTTTCTTGCCTAGGCAGGGGTTCGGATTTGATGATCTGTTGAGGTCCCAACCCTAGCATCTATGACTCTATGAATCTATAAGTTTTTGTGTGTGCAAAAGGTGGAAAAAATAGAGACAGGAGTGCCTGGTGCCACCACTGGGTTGGAGATAGAGGCTGTTCACTGCCCTGTGTGAGATGATTTTGGTGATCTCAGTTCTGTTCCTAGTGGAGTGGGTTCCTACATCACTTGACCCACTTGACAAGCTGTGACAGGGCACTTAGTGCACCTGTCACTCTGAGAGGAAAGGCTGGGGGAGAAGCAGCCTGCAGGTGGCCAGTGGGGGCTGATTAGGGAGTCAGCTGACCAGAAAGGGGTCGGGCTTGAAGCACATAAACCCAGGGCCTGAGCTGCTCAGGAAGTTTATTCCTGAGTACTGTAAGCAGAGAAGCTCCTGGCAGCAGGGCCCCTGGCATAATAGATGAGCATCACTGAGCCTGTTGGAAGAAAGAGGCCTGGGAACAGGAGTGGGGGAATTTGTAGCTTGGAGCGGGGCAGGAGAGAGTGGAGGTCCAGGGTACCAAAGGCTGAGCTAGCAAAGAGATCAGCACTTGAGGGGCGAAACAGGCGTTGGAACAGATAGATCTGGGAACAGGGCCCAGAGCCCCAGTGCCCAAGAGGAGTGAGGCTAGGGTGATCACCCAACCCATTCCCAATTGGGTAGGACAGTCCCAGAATGGGAATATCAAGTCCCGGTCTCAGGCTGCATGATTCTAGGACAGCACTTGTCCTGGATTCACAGTATCATGTAGGGATCTGGGTTTTCCATTCATGGCAGGAAACAGCAGGTTTCCCCTTGCAAGCTAATAATGTTCCATCCTACAAGAGGCTGCTTGGGGCTGCTGGGAGCAGGATGCAGGGGGCGCCATGTGCATGTGTGCACCCGCACACCTGAAGGTAGCTGGGAATATAGCTAGGCAGGTAGATTTATGGGGGGGGTGTGCCCCCCCAATATGTACATGGAGTGGGGGTGGATGAGGGCTGCTAGCTGTAGCCTTGGGGTTCCCCCTCCTGCTGTCCTTTCCCTGGGAGCCCTGTGCAGGCTGCACCACCTTGGTGAGGCACCCCCTGCCTACCTGGAGCAGTGGGGGCAGCAGTGGTGGCGGTGTAGAGTTGTGCCCCCTGATGCTGCCAGGCAGGCAGGCAGGGGGTGCGTGGTTGGTGCAGGACTCCCAGGGGAAATGCAACAGGGTGAGGAGCTCTGAGCCTGCAGTGAGCAGCCTGCATCTGCCCCCACTTCACTCAGCTCTGACTTGGCTGTGCTGAAGTTGGTCACCCTAGGTGAGGCAGGCCTTGGTCCTGGGGGCAGAGGCAAAAGCTCAAGAGGGATGGCAGTGAGCAACCCTTGGTGATTGTGGAAGGGACTGGAAGAGAGGGATGGAGGTCCTAAGTGACTCAGCCAGACAGAGAGAGGGGCCAGAAGAATAGAGGGCCTGAGGCCCAGAGGGAGAGAGAGCTTGAGCCTAGGAAGGACTAGGTACTTGGGAGAAGGTCTGGTGCCTAGGCAGGACCAGGAGAGTCTGGTGCCCATGGGGACTAGGGTGTGTTGAGGGAAGCTCCAGTGTGAGGGGCCTGCCAGAGGGCAAAGAGTTGTGTTAGCAGATCACCTGCAAGATACGAGAGTGGGTATTAGGGAGGATGGAGCTCATAAAATTAGCGCTTAGGCAATGACCATGAGCACCTGTGGTCCTAAACATAAGACCAGGTTTGGGAAGTCCTAGGGGAGCCACTATTCTATCCAGAATTAATAACCTCAGGGTGTGGCAGGAAAGTAAAGGGGAGAGGGCCCCAATGGAAGCCAGATTCGCAAGGGCTAAGCAGCAACCAGGGTGCATTGTGACCAGCCCTGGGATGGGCACTTGCTACACAGGACTTAATGCAGAATGGTGCTGAAAATGCCCTCCTGTCTCTTACCTACAAATAACCCTTTTGGAATTGACAGAAGGGACATTAATAGAGTTAGGGATGTCCTATGGATAAATATAGGATTCACTGGAAACAATATCACCGTTCCTTTCACTTAATAAACATGTCTTTCTGAACATAGAGAGGCAGAGATTTTTCCTTGTTCAATACATCTTTCAAATAATAAAATGAATGCGTTTCTGGGAACAGGTATTCACCATTCCTTGTGCCGGTTTGTAATTCTGCAGAGCATGAGAGCCATGATTAGGAGCCAGGATTGCTCTGCTCGCAGGAATCCTGCCATTGTCTTTGATTGCATGGTATTAACTGTAAATTATACCCTTTTGGAGGCCGCATGTAAAAATAAAATAAAAAAAATGTCAAAAGACAGAGAAAATATTGATTCTGGAGGTAGTGGAAACTATGGCTTGGTTAAATTAGAACCTTAAAAAATAATAACAGAACGAGTCTTTGTGAAGGTAAAGCAGGACTAAAAGAAAAAGGGTCTGATTCTCTGTTCACTAACATGGGTGTAAATCGCCTAAAGTCAATATAATCATGGTAATGCATGGAAGAAAAGGATCAGGCCTGAGGAATGGAAGTGAGTTTAGAGGAGGAGATGGAGGCGTGGAAAGCAAGATTATGGCCAAGCTGCTATTTAATTAGTAAAATAGAGCACAATATATATTTAAAAGAAGAAAAGAAAGAAGCTAAATCTTGAGAGTGCTGCTGGGAGCTTTGATATACCAGGCTCCAGTTCCAGCTAGTAATGAAAAAAATCTCATTTCTGCTTGATCTTAGGAATCAACTGGGCATGATCCCTTGCCCTGGTGAAAATCACCACTGACATCAGGATCTCTCAACCTGACATGAATTTCAGCTGAAATTGTACTGTCTTGCTTCCAAGACCAGGGTCCATCCAGGCTCCCTGGAAAAAGCTTTAGGAAGCAGTTTCCAAAAATTAGATTTGAATTTTAAAGTGATGTTGTAGCCATGATGGTCCAGGAATTATGCAAAAAGTGTGGATTGTTTTAGGTGATATCTTTTATTGGATCAAATGCATGGTTCATGTACATTTAGATAAGTTTTCAAAAGCAAGCCTTCTTCATCATTAGGGGTTCTGGTTTTCTCTGTTTAAAACCCTGAAATTCTCAGATTAAAAAATCCAAACACTGTGTTTTTCTGTAGTTAAAAACTACAGTGCATGTGGGGGGGGGGGGGGGTGTATGTGTATGGATGGAGATGAAAGCCCTGAGGTAAGTGGGGAAGTGGGAGACCTGAAGGAAGAGCAAGCAAGAGTGGGCAACAGGGGAGGTGCTCTCATTCTTCCTGAGGAAGTAGGGCAATCAGCTTGTTACCTCAGGTGCCTGTACACAAATGCACAGAGCCTGGAAAACAAGCAGAAAGAATTGGAAGTCCTTGCAGAGTCACAGCACTATGATGTGATCAGAATAAGAGAGACTCGGTGGGAGCTCACATGAGTGGAGCATTGTCATGGATGGGTACAAAAGAAGTGGAGGAGGAGTTTCACTTTATGTAAAAGAGCCATATGATCATTCAGAGCTCCAGTATGGGACTGGACATAGGCCTGTTTAGAGTCTCTGAATCAGGGTTTGAAATCCAGGGGGACTCAGGGGGGCTGAGCCCCCCACTCCCCATAAGAGATGAGAGCCTTGCCATAAGAGACAAGAGCCGCTGGCCTGCCTGCACATTTGTAAGCAAGACAGGCAGTGGTGGTGGCAATAGTGGCTCCTCAGCAGTGGCAGTGGCTCCTTGCTGCCACAACCACAGACCCCACCAAGCAACAAGGGTGATGCCGTGGTGGGGGTCTGTTATAGACCACAAGTCCAGGAAGAAGTGGTGGATGAAGCTTTCTTCAAATAGTTAGTGGAAGTTTCCCGATCACAGGTCCTGGTTTTCATGGGGGACTTCAGTCACCCTGAAATCTGCAGGGAGGGCAATACAGCAGCGCGCAGGCAATCCAGGAAGTTTTTGGAGAGTGTTGGGGACAACTTCCAGGTGCAAGTGTTAGAGCAGGCAACTAGGGACCGTGCCTTCTTAACCTGCTGCTCACAAACGGAAGAATTGGTGGGAAATGTAGTAGTGGGTGGCAACTTGGGCTGCAGTGACCATGAGATGATTGAGTTCAGGATCCTGAAGAAATAAATTTTCCTCTTCCTGCATTTGCCCTTAGGCAGCAAGGACCATGCAGGGCAGCAAAGAGCAAGTACAGGAGGAAGAAACCTGCCTACTGCAGCCTCTGTCCCTAGCTGAGCCTGGCACCTCACACAGCCAAAACCTGTGGCTAGAGAGGGGCAGAGCAGCTCTAGGACTCCAGGCTTTTTCCCTGGGTCAGCTGGGAACAGGATTGGCAGCGAGTGGGTCCTCTCCTTCCTGTGCCCCCTTCCTGCGCAGCACGGGGTCTCCAGTTGCAGGGAGAGGCTGTGTGGGATGCTGAGCTCAGCCAGAGACAGCAGCAGTGGAACTGGAGTATGACTGTGCTGGGAGATTAATTAGGAGTGTGGATCTGGGCCTGTTCTCTTTGTCCTGTGTGACTTTGACGTGGGACATTGTAAATACTTACAGAGTAAGAATGCTGGTATTTAAAAGCTATTTGTATGTTTGGTACTTAAAGATCTATGCTCTTCATATTGTGTACTGGCAGCATGTTACCAAAGAGTTTAACATTTGAATCACGAGTCAAAATGCCTCCCAAGTAGAACAAAAGCATTTGCACTAGGGCTGTGCGAAGCTTTGGGTGGTGATTTGATCTGGAGGAGATTCGGCCCAATTCGGTGGCTGATCTCCAAAACCGATTCAAATCAGGGGACCAATTAAAAGGTCTGAATTAATTCAAAGCTCTCCGAATCTTTGGAAAAGATTTGGAGAGCTTTGACGATTCGGACAGTCCCTGGTGGCTGCAGCAGGGAGTTGCAGCTGGAGTCAGAGCTGGTAAGTAGGGGGCAGGGGAGGGGACCATTGGGGGACTCCTGCCAGGCCCCATCCCCTCCCTGCTCCCCCAACCCCTGCCCACTCCCCCAGCCTCCCTATGGCTGCCCCACCTGCCCCAGCTCCTGGTGCTTTAAAAAAAGCCCACTCAGCGGGTGCTGCCAGGCTGGGCGGGGGCGATCCCTGCTGCCCCCCACTGCCCCACTCTGCATGGGGGGCTCTGCTGCAAGCCTCCTGCCCCCCCTCACTCCCCCCCATGGCTCCGGCCCTTTAAGGAAAAACGCCAAGAAAAACCCTGGGACTCACCGCTCCTGCAACAGCCTCTGGCTTGTTCAGAGCCCCCGACATGACACCGGGCAATGGAGATGCCCCCCGCTGGCAGGAACTGAGAGTCTGGGGGTTTTCTCTTTTTTTTTTTTTTCCTTAAAGGGCCAGAGCTGGAGCAGACTGGGCAGCCATGGGGGGGGGGGCTGAGGAGTGAGGAGGAAGTCGGGGGGCTCATTCAGAGCCTCCCCATGCAGCATGGGGCAGTGAGGAGCAGCAGGGATTGCCTCCCACCTGGCAGCACCGGGTGACTAAGGGTTTTTTTTTCCCCAAAGTGTGGGGAGCTGGGGCGGGCAGGGCAGCCATTGCCCGGGCTGGGAGAATGGGCAGGGGATGGGCCTGGCTGGCTGATTCGGAGATTCGGCAGCAGCTGAATCAGATTCAGCTGAATTGATTCAGGACAGTGATTTGAATCACTAAATCGAATCACTGTCCCCCGAATCGGCAGAATCTGAATCCAAAGCAAATACTAGCTGCTTTGCACAGGCCTAATTTGCACCACAGTATCGTTAGGTATGATAGTCCTGAATCTGGAGCACGGCTGGGCACAGTGCAAGAGGATCCAAGTGGATGTAACACAAATCTGGGATATGGTGGCTTCAGGGGCAAATCTGGAGTGATGGCATTTGATGCTGCTTGCAGAAACTGATAAAAAAACATGCTTTACTGGAGGAAACAGCATTTACTTCTACCTGGGTCTGCGGCATCAATAAAGATTGGGCGCTTCAGTAGTGCTTTTTGGGACTTTAGCTAAAGCTAATTCAATTAGCTATTCTATAAAAGCCCCCAAAAGCCCCACTAAAGCACCCAGTCTTTACTGACGCTGCACAGACAGGTTGAAGTAACGCATTGCCTCTTCTGGGTATGAGCAAGTTTAAAGTAAAGCGCCATTTGGCGTGGGGAGGGGGAGCGGGTTACATCTGCAAGCACTCAGCTTCATCTGGCACTAAAAAGCAGTGGAGACACAGGAGGATCCTTACTTTAGAGCTCCTGTTACTTGTACATCCATCTGTTTTGCCAGTGGTGCACCTGTAAACCACCCATTCATAATGCCACAGCCCTCCATGCTACAGTACACCTGAATCAGCTGGTTTGACCTTGTGCTGTGGGGCCTTCAAATGTGAATTCCTGTTGTATAAGAGCAGGTAGCTTTATTGGCATTCTAAGGTCCTGACAATCTGTGGTTATGAAAGATCTGAGATCATGTTCTGCAACAACACATTTTGCTACTCAGCAGGGTTTTCTTTAAAATAGTGGTCAGCAACCTCTGGCCCACAGGCTGGATCCAGCCCACAGGACCATTGGAACTGGCCTGCAGATGCTGGGCTTCAGTGGCATTCGGTGGGGGCGGGGTGGTATCAGTTTCAGGAGTTCTTCCTGTACTGCTACAGGGACAAGTGACAGTGGTAGCTGGATCAAAGCACTTGCCTTCTTACCACTCCGGCCCTGGTTTGGGTCATTCTGGCCCACAGCCAGAAAAGGTTGCCTATCCCTGCTTTAATCTGTAAGGGATTGTGCAAAAAACACTTACCATCACTACCCAGGTCACCACTAGTTCAATCCTCTTATTAACATGCAGGAGGACAGAGAGACGGCTAAATCTAACGGACTGAACATGGTCTGGGCTGAGTGTTAGGAAATCTATGTTAAGATTTTCAAAGCATGTCAGGGATTTACACACATAATGCAACCTCACTTCAGGGTTTCTAATCCCAACTCTTCCACTTACATAATTTGACCATGAGCTGCCCACTTAATATCTGAGGAGGATGTTTTTTTTCTCTTTGGTTAAATCATTTAAGGTATCTGTCAAACTATTTGTCCACCCATCCATCCATCTATTGAAATCTATAGATTATTAACTACAGTCCTAGTTCAGGTAGGTATGCAAGCAGGTGCCTAACTTTAAACATGTCTTTAGTTAAACAAAATTAACAGGACTGCCCACATACTTACACCTGCTTAAGTATCTTACTGAACTAAGGCTTATTAGATGAAAGCCTACACTAGCTGAGGAGTGGCACAGATGATGAATCAGTCTCTTACATACCTCTAAATATCAGATCCAAATTGTGACCTAGGTCACCAATAAAAGTGGGTGTTTTGCAAATTAACTCATCATCTAGTTTCAGGTGGTTTCATTATCTTTCCATGAAATGACATCCCTGGCATTTGCCACCAATAGCTTGTGCCCGAGTGAAAAGTCCCCCTTGTACATTACAGTAGATTAGAGATCTGTAATGACTGCAATGAAGCTGGGGACCCCTATTTTTTGTTTCTGATCACAGTTCTACTTCTTCCACCAAGAAAACAGAACATGATTAGTCATGTAGCACTTATTGATTTGGTAGTGTTCATTTTAAAAATTATGTTTTCTAGCATTGTTCTTTTTTATTATTATTACTGAAGCAAATTGTAATGCTCTGAATTAGAAATTGGTTAACTCCTTCCTCACTCTGCTTTTATAGCTTATTTTCTTACAAATTGAACAGAAGCTATAAACCAAGAACTGTTTCCTTTAAATGTAAGAAAACCTTCATCAAATGTGCCTAATTGCCAAGCTCAGATGCTTTCTTCATCCCCTCCACACTTCCCACCTACCTTAATTCTTCCACACCAACCCTATACCTATTAGAAGCTTTTTATGGGAAATATCCATTGACAGGGAACACAGAGTGTGTCTACATGTGTATTTACATGCACCTAAATTAATGTGCCTTTGCTTAAGTTTCATTAAGGCGATTTAGGCGCATGCCTACATGTGGACGCACTAATGAACATTAAGGTGCATTAAATTTAGGCACGAATAGCTAAGTCACATTAGCGCATTTGCAGATGCGCTAAAGAGCATTAACACAGTGTCTGTCCATTGATGCACACCATGTTAATGTGCATCAGCACATCTACACATGTGCTAATGTGACTTGGTATTCACACCTAAATTTGATACCTGCTTTATGTAGGTATCAAATTTAGGCACACATAGCCTTAAAATGGTGATTTTAGGTTAAGCCAATTTAAAAAAGGCATGTGTAGATGTGCTCATAGAGAAGCTAACTGCTGGTGGTGAGATGACTTAGGCTAGTTGTCATGTGACTAATGCTGTCTAGTTGCTTGAGAGAGACGTAACAGATGTTTTTTTTCCACTGACACTTTCTGCCTGAGCTAGGGGCAGGGAGCATAAGCTGCAAAAGGATGTTTTCACCAGCCTTCTGTGGCCAGACAGTGCTAACCAGGGAGGACAAAGAGACTTTCCCTTTCCCCTGCCCTCCGCACAATTAAATGATGAAAGGTATCATATGGTGAAGATGTCTGGGGTGCTAGATTCATGAAGATAATGTGTCTTTTGTTAAAGAAAGGTAAGACAGCAGGGATCTTAGAGGGAAACTATAAGAACAGCAAGCTCGGGAGATGAAGTGTAAGATGAGGTTCTTGCTGTATGATTATACAGAGTTTCCAATGAAGTCAGACTCCAGGAAGTTGGCAGAGGGCACTAACTCAATCTCAGTGCACTGTTGTGAAGAGGAAATAGCATCTCTTCCTGTCCACAGAAGAAAACAGCTTAACCCCATCCATATGCCATAGAGGTTTGTTCAAAGTTTTGCTGAGCCCTTCTCTTCTCTTCCCCACTTAGTCTTTGCCCAGTGACCTTTACATATTCCCTATACAGGAGAGACTGGCATTTCTAGGCATATGTCCTATGGCTGGTAAACGTAAATAGATTCACTGAAATGTTAGGTCTGAACTGGATCCACAGCAGGTGTGTTTTAAAGATATATGCTTTAGCCGAACCAGAAGTTATGGGTTTCAGACAGTAATTACTGGGTGAAATTCTCTGGCTTCTGTTATGCAGGATGCCAAATCAGATGATCTAATCATCTCTTCTTGCCTTAAAATCCATGGATCTATGAAAAAGTCCATCTGCTCCATCCTGGCTGGTTTTTGTTTTTGTTTTTTGTATTTTTTCCTGAAGGTCCAGTCCAGGCCACGTACACTCAGCTTTCACCAGGCTGGTTTTTGAAGAGTTCTAGTGATTAAAATTACATTGTGCAAGAGGCAAGGATTTTTTTTTTTGTGGATAATATCTTTTATTGGACTAACTGCAGGGTTGGGATTAAATTAAACAAGATTTGAATGCAAAGCATTCTTCATCAAGGGCTTTCTACAGTGGATGTTTTGCAAATTAACTCATCTAGTTTCAGATGGTTTCATTTTCTGTCCATTAAATGTGCTGATGCCACTGGGCAATGACTTCACTGCCATTTACCAGCAATAGCCTGTGCCCAAGCGAAAAACCCCGTTCCAGGTTGCAGTAGATCAGAGATCTGTAATGATTGCAGAGAACCTGGGGACCCCTGCTTTTGATTTCTGATCACAGCTCTACCTTCTTCCACCATGAAAACAGAAAATGAGTGATCTGAGGAATGGGGATCCAGGTTTTCCGTTTGCCACAGGAAAATGCAGATGTTCTCTTTTAAAGGAGAAATAAATGGGAAACTGTTGGTTTCCCCTTGCAGGCTGGCAGAGTTCCAGCCTGAAATGAGCTGCTGGGAGTGGGAGGAAGCCAATCAGATAAAGGGGGCACCTCATAAGTATGTGCATGCATACCAGGGCTGTGCGAAGCTTCAAGTGATGATTCGATTTGGAGGAGATTCAGCCCAATTCGGTGGCCAAAACTCCAAATCCTAATTGAGCCAGGGGACCAATTAAAAGGTCCGAATCGATTTGAAGCTCTCTGAATTGATTCGAAAAAGATTCAGAGAGCTTTGATGATTCAGGCAGTCCCTGCCCGCTGCAGCAGGGGGCTGGAGCCAGACTCGGAGCTGGTAAGTAGGGGGCAGGGGATGGGGGGCTGGAGAAAGAGGGAGGGGTCCATGGGGGGACCCCTTCCAGGCTCCATCCGCTCCCTGCTCCCCTAGCCCCCTGACCCATGATCCCCGAGCCCCCCTGCTGTCCCAGCCCCCCCCGGCTGCCCTGTCCACCTCAGCTCTGGCCCTTTAAGAAACCCCTTCCCCAGACTCACCAGCTCCTGCAGCGGCCTTGGGGCTTTGGGGGGCTTGTGGAGAGCTCTCCATGTGGTGTGAGGCAGTGGGGGGTAGTGGGGATCATCCTCCACTGGACAGGAACTGGTGAGGCC
>NW_017728997.1:49972107-49974004 GCF_001723915.1 Gavialis gangeticus | reverse complement strand
GGACAGTGATCTGAATCACTGAATTGAATCACTGTCCCCCGAATTGGCCGAATCCAAATTCGAAGTGAATACTAGCCACTTCACATAGGCATAATGCATATGCATGCGTGTGGCCAGCAGTACAGCCCCAGGCAGTGCGTTGAAGAGCAGCTCCCCCAGCTGCCTGCGGGTAAGTCTATGGGGGGCATAGGTGATGCATGATGGAGTGTGGGGGGGGAGCAGATTGAGGTGGCAGCAGCAGCTTGTGCCAAGCCCCCATGGTGAGGGAGGGAGTGGGGAAGGGTTGGTAGCTGGGGCTGCAGGCACCACCCAGCTGGGGTAGTGTGTGGGGTCCAGAACCTGGGACCAGGGTGGGAATGCGCAGCTGCTGGGCCCAGCCAGGCAGCAGGACAGAGCCACGGGCAGCTTGTCCGGGGAGGAGGGAGCAGGAGCTGGTGGAGGGGCCAGCTTTCCGCTCCTGTGTGCACTCCCAGGGAGGGGTCAGGCACCATTAGTGATGTGTTGGGAAGGGCATGACCCCCATGTGTCATGCCCCCCAAGATTTCTGCATGCACAGTGGGGCATGGGGCTGCAGCCTGGTAGGACCAGAACTGAGCAGGAACCGCCTCTGAGGCCCAGGAGGCAGAACCCAGCACAGAAGGGTAGAGCGAGGCAGCAAGACTCATTGCTGCTGCCGCTACTGGGGCCTCCACACCAGCTGCACTACCATTGAGTAATGCCATACCACCAGCAGCTCAAGGAGTAACAAGCGGCGTGGGGGAGGGGGGTGAACTGCCCTTACCTTCTAACAGCCGCTCACGCGCTGGGCTGCAGTGCAACCCTGCCACCATCGCCCAGCCACCGCCACTGCTCCCCTCAGGCTGCCCACGCTGCCCCCAACCCTACTTCCCCTCTGGGGTAGAGCCAGGACCCAGTGTGCTAGCAGCTGGTGGTGGGAGGAGGTGAGAGCAGTGGGCCCCCACCCCATCCATTACTCCTCATGCTGCTGGCAGCATAGTGTTACTGCATGGCGGCAACGCTGGTGTGGGGTTCCTGGCGGTGGCAGCAGTGGCAGAAACAAGTCTTAGTGACCCGCTCTGCCCTCCTGCGCCAGATCCTGCCCTCTGGACCATGGGAGCAGTTCCTCCCCGGTGCCAGTGTGGCCAAGCTGCAGTCCTGCTGTGAGCACAGAAATCTGGAGGAACATGTTCCACTCTATGCCTCCCCAATGCATTATGTATGGCATCACCTACGGCTGGGTATCCCACCTTGCTCCACACACCCCTACACATTAGGGGCTTGGGGGGAGAGGGCTGTGGATCAGGAGTGAGCGGCACCAACACAGCTGGGGGCTGCAGTTTGGGAATGAGGGTCACTGGTGGGAATGGGAGGATGCAGATCAGGAGTTAGGGTCACTGGCAGGGCTGGTGGGGCTGTGACTTAGGAATGAGGGGCACCAACATATCAGGGCTGCTCAGCACCACAAAGAAATGTGGAGAGGGAAGGCAGTCACAGCTGAGTCTACATCCTGGTGAGCGAAGGGGGCAGGGGAAGCTCTGATTTTTTACAATAAAAAAACCAAAATCAAATGCCTATATATATATAGTGCGTGGTTCCCATTTTCAAAAAAGGGAGGAAGGAGGACCCAGGAAACTATAGGCCAGTTAGTCTTACCTCGGTCCTGGGTAAGCTTTTTGAGAGAGTTATACTGGCGCATGTCCACAAGGGGCCAGCAGGGGAGATTATGGTTAGGGGCAACCAACACGTGTTCATTAGAGGCAGGTCCTGTCAGACCAACCTGGTGGCCTTCTATGACCAGGTCACAAAATCCTTAGATGCAGGGGTAGCAGTGGATGTAGTATTTCTGGACTTTAGGAAGGCCTTCAACACTGTCTCTCACCCCATTCTCATTAAAAAA
>NW_017728997.1:49956777-49967107 GCF_001723915.1 Gavialis gangeticus | reverse complement strand
GCTCCTACCATGGGGATTTTTAAGAGGAGGCAGGATGAACACCTTGCTGGGGTCGTTTGACCCCAGTACTCTTTCCTGCCATGGCAGGGGGTCAGACTTGATGATCTGCTCAGGTCCCTTCTGACCCTACCAACTATGAAACTATGAAACTACAGATACTTAGAATTTATTTTATTATAATGCTTGAGGCACTGATAGGTTTGCACCCATAGGGCTGTATTGCTGGCCACCTTGCTTTAAAATTTTAAATATATCAATAAAACATTGCTTTCAACTGATACATACATACATAAACATATATATACATATCATAGAATCATAGAAAATTAGGGTTGGAAGGGACCTTGAGAGGTCATGTAGTCCAATCCCCTGCTCAAAGCAGGACCATCACCACCTAGATCATCCCAGCCAAAGCTTTGTCTAGCCAGGTCTTGACAACCTCCAAAGAGATTCCACCACCTCTCTGGGTAACCTGTTCAAGTGTTTTACTACCCTCCTAGTGATGAAATTATTCCTAATATCTAACCTAAACTTCCCTTGCTGCAACTTGAGACCATTGCTCCTTGTTCTGTCATCTGCCAGCACTGAGAAGAGTCTAGTTCTATCCTCTTTTGAGCCCCAGTTCAGGTAGTTGAAGACTGCTATTAAATCCCACCTCAGCCCTCTTGTCTTTAGACTAAATAGGCATTTATACACATACCACAGTCTGCTCCATTGAGCCGGAAATCCCATGCGTCAGAGCAGACTTGATTAATCTAGACTGTGGAGCACACAAACCAATGAGTCCGGTGCTGCATCGCATGCATTTGTATAAATGATGAAATGCACATCAGCGCTGAGAAAATGGCAGCTGAACTAAAACATGTTGCATGCATGTGTAATTGTGCCTAAGAAGCCTAGTTCCCAAACGTCTTCTCATAAATCATGTGTCCCAGCCCCCTCACCATTTTTGTTGCCCTCCACTGGATTCTCTCCAGTTTGTCCACATCCTTTCTGTAGTGGGAGGCCCAAAACTGGACACAGTACTCCAGATGTGGCCTCACCAGTACTGAATAGAGGAGAATAATTACTTCCCTTGATGTGCTAGCAACACTCCTACCAATGCAACCCCATATACCATTAAGCTTCTTGGCAACAACGGCACACTGCTGGCTCATATTTGGTTTATTCTCTGAATAACCCCCTGGTCCTTTTCTGCAGAGCTGCTGCCCACACCATCAGCCCCCAGCCTCTTCTGGTGCATGGGATTGTTCTGTCCTAAGTGCAGGACTTTGCACTTGTCCTTGTTGAACCTCATGAGATTCCTTTTGGCCCAATCCTTCAATTTGTCTAGGTCACTTTGAATCCCAGACCTACCTTCCAGTGTATCTTACTACTCCCCGCAGCTTGGTGCCATCTGCAAACTTGCTGAGGGTGCACTCCATCCCATCTTCCAGGTCATGGTTGAAGACTTTTAATAAAACTGGCCCAGGACCAACTCCTGGAGCACTCCACTTGATACGAGCTGCCAACTAGACATCAAGCCATTGATTCTACTCTGAGCCCAATGCTTCAGCCAGTTTTCCATCCACCTTACAGTCCATGTATCCAGCCCATACTTCCTTAGCTTGCCTACAAGAATGTTGTGGGAGACCATATCAAAAGCCTTGCTAAAATCAAGGTGCACCACATCCCCCGGGCTCCAACTGCACCTTACCCCCCTTCCCCACCATGATCTGAGGAACACTGTGCCACATCCCCCTTTACTAAATCCTAGATCTGCCCCTGTCTGTGGAGGGGCTCTCTTAGCAGCCCTTGCCATAGAAAATAACTTATTCAAAGTCTGTTTTTCATTTGGACATTTTGAAGGCTTCAGTAAAGAAGTAAGCTTATAGTTTATGTAGATGAGGAGCAGCAGTTTGAACTCGATGATAAATAACATTTAACACTGTTTATCTGTAGATCTCTGAGGCTAGGAACAAACATTGCATTTGTCTCTGGACTAGTTGTGCCTGTGTTTGTCCCAGCATAGAAATGTCCCAGGATTGGCGTATATCAGGGATGGGCAAAATGGCAGATCCAGCCAGTGGCCAGACTCTGTTTTCCAGCAGTTCCTGCCTACGCCACTCCCAGCTGGTCTTCCTGAAGACCCTGGGAGTGTGGGGCCATGACAGCATGAGGCTGTGACAGTGCAGGGCCACAGAACTGGGGCTCTGCCCTGGCCCATCCGGGCCCCATGCTATCACAGCCCTGTGCTGTCACAGCTCTGCATTCCCAGGGTCCCCGTGGAGACTGGTTGGGAGTGGTTTGGGCAGGGCACGTGGCTGGGTGGGGAGCTGGTCTGGAGCCGGGGCTGGGATGCTGTGACAGTGACAGTATGGAGCCTGGCCTGGGGCAGAGCTGCAATCCACTCCATGCATGCCTCTGCCTGCGGGACCTGTGCTCATCGCAGGGGCGTGTGGGCAGCAGATCATGGCTGTCTCCCAGCCCCAGTCCTGGGTCTGTGCTGTTACCACCCCAAGATCCCCGGGTCTCCCTAGGCCTGCCTGCCTGTTTTGCTCCTGACCATGGCCCCATCCCAGGTGCCCTGTCCTCATGAGTCTCGCCCCCAATGGTGGGTGCAGAGCAGATGGACCAGGTTGCCCAAGCAGCAGGACTGGGTCCAGCGGCAGCAACTGGAAGGAGCCTGCCACAGACCTGGTCTGGCCTGCAGGTTGGACTTTGCCCAACCCTAGTATATATACACACTACCCTTCTAATCAGGGTTTATCCTTCTAATCAGGGCCAGTGGTGTCCTGCTGGGTTTGGTTTTTGGCCTCGTGCTGTTCAACATCTTTATCAATGATTTAGATGAGGATGTGGAAAGCACACTGCCCATGTTTGTGGATGATACTCAGTTATGGGGAAAAGCTGTCATGCTAGGGGATAAAATGCAGATCCAAGCAGACCTGGACAAGCTGGAAAGGTGGGCGGAGCTGAATCAGATTCAGTTCAGTAAGGATAAATGCAGAGTGCTTCATCTGGGGAGAAGTAACCAGGAACATGAATACAGGTTAGGAGGAGATGTCCTGGCCAACATGATGGCTGAAAGGGACCTCAGGGTTATGGTTGATTAAAGGATAAGCATGAGCTGCCAGTGCAATGCTGTAGTCAACAGAGCTAATAGCGTACTGGGATGCATTAGCTGATGTGTCATGAGCAGTGATATTTCCTCTGTACTCGGACCTGGTGAGACCCCAGTTAGATTACTGTGTCTGGTTCTGGTTGCCACACTTCAAAAAAGACCTGGAGAATTTTGAAAGGGTCCAGAGAAGGGTGATTAAGGGCCTGGAAGACGAGCCTTATGAGGAAAGACTAAGGGTTCTGGGACTGTTCAGCCTGGGGAAGAGAAAACTGAGGGAGGACGTGAATATCAGGAGTTGGGAGAAAAATTGTTCACTGGGGCACCCCAGGGGAGACCAAGGAGCAATAGCCATAAACTGTTAGAAGATGGTTTGAGGTTGGATATAAGGAAGAACTTCTTTACAGTAAGGGTGACCAGAATCTGGAATAGACTTCCCAAGGGGTGGTGCAGTCCCCCACCTTGGAAGTCTTCAGGAGGAGACTGGATAGGCATCTTGCCAGGATCATTTGATCTCACAGTATTCCTGCCAGAGCAGGGGTATTGGACTTGATGATCTTTCGATGTCCCTTCCAGCCCTTAATTTCTTTGATTCTATGAATCTAGTGAGCATCTGAATGCGCTAAGGCTTTCCTGCCGTTGATTCAATGATGCAACCTGAGACAGCCACTCATAGGTTCATAGATTAATAGATTGTGAGGGGCTGGCACGGTCCTCATAAGATCATCATGTCCAGCCCCCCTGCACTAGGCAAGAAAGACAACTGTAATCAGGTGACCCCAGCAAGGTGACTGTCCAGTCTCCTCTTGAAGATTTCCAGGGTAGGCGATTGGACCACCTCTGAAGGGAGTTTATTCCAGTCTGGACACTATGACTGCGAAGAAGTTTTTCCTAGTGTTAAGCCTGAAATGGTCTTCCAGGAGTTTGTGGCCATTACTCCTGGGTTTCCCCAAGGGTGCCTTAGTGAATAGTGTGTTTGCTGAGGCCTTAATGTATTCCTCCTGATGTAGCGGTAAGCTGCTACCAAGTCCCTTCTCAGCCTTCTCTTTTTTAGGCTGAAGAGGCCCAAGTCCTTCAGCCTTTCCTCGTATAGCTTGCCTTACAAATCTCTGATCATATCTGTGGCTCTTCTCTGGACTTTCTCAAGCTTTCCCATGTCCTTGATGAAGCGCAGCACCCAGAACTAGATGCGGTACTCCAGCTGCAGTCTCACCAATTCTCAGTAAAGCGGAAGAATCACTTCCTTGATTTTGTTTGAGATGCATCGGTTGATACACACCAGAGTATTGTTTGCCCTGCTGGCTGCAGCTTTGCACCGACAGTTGATGTTCGTACCATGGTCTATTATTACCCCTAGGTCCCTTCCAGTCATGGTGCTAGTCAGTTTGGCACCACCAAGCCTGTAAGCATGTTGGGGATTGTTTGTCCCCAGAAGGAGCACTTTACATTTCTCAATGTTGAACTTCATTTGGTTCTGATCCCCTCAACTTTCCAGCCTGTCTAGGTCCACCTGTATCTGCAGCCTATTTTCAGGTGTGACCACACTCCCTCATAACTTGGTGTCATCCATGAACTTGGCCAGTGAGCTCTTCACCCCCACATCCAAATCATTGATAAAGATGTTGAAAAGCACTGGATCCTGCATCACCCCCTGAGGGACACCACTGGCTACTTCTCGCCAGGACGACACAGACCAGTTCATTAGAAATCTCTGGGTCCTACCCCACAGCCAGCTTCCTACCCACCTAACTGTTGAACAGTTAAGCCCACAATCCTCCGATTTTCCCATGAGAACATCATGGGATACCAGATCAAAGGCCTTTTGGAAGTCTAGCTATACAATGTCGACCTCCTCTCTCTTATCCAGGTGGCGAATTACCTGCAATGAAGCCATGATGTCTGTCATTCAGATGCTACCTTCTGCAAGTGTATCACCCATAGACTCCATGATGAATTTTTCCTGAATTTTCCCTGGGATAGAAGTTAAGCTAATAGGCATTTGTGAAGTCCTGGGAGAAACTGTTAATACTTCTTATCCCATTAACCTTTTTAGGATTTATTCTAGGCTAGCAGACATGGATGTCTGAATGATTGTTCTTTGTCCTGGTTTATCCTGGGACAAATACAACATCTGTTTTGGAGCCTGAATGTCTTACACAGGATTGTGGGCATTTTTCTCCTCATGCTACAGAAGGACAGAATGAGGAATAGACATCCAAGTGGCTTGGTCAAAGGAATAGAGTCCAGATTTTCTCATCATGCACCATTCTGCATACTCTGTCCAGCACTGGAGGCCTTTCCTACTTTCTGAAGCAGCAGCATCTCATCAGTGGCTCTAGTGTAAATTGATTGGGTCAGTGATACAATACAGGAAGTCCAAAACTGAATGATCCTTTTGAACATTTATGAAGCAATGGACATAAACACAGGCAATACTTTTTTAATTAGAAATACCTGGAATCTTTTACATGGCATATACCTAAATAACCAATGAAAGCGCATAAACTAAACCAAACTATGCCAAAATACCAAACTAAAGCAAATTATACAAGATCGAATGGTCACAAACTCCTCCATGACCGATTCAGGCTGGACATAAGGAAGAACTTCTTTACTGTCCGAGCCCCCAAGGTTTGGAATAGACTGCTGCCAGAGGTGGTTCAAGCACCCACTTTCAACGCCTTCAAGACACAATTGAATCTTGCTGGGATAGTGTGATCCCCGCTGACTTCCTGCCCCTGTGGCAGGGGGCTGGACTTGATGATCCTCCAGGGTCCCTTCCAGGCTGAATGTTTATGAAATTTATGAAATCTACAGCAAGAGAACCTATTTTAATGTATAAGTGTTTATGAGAGATTAGTACTTATTAGGTAATAACCTTTGATTATCTTTACTCCCGTAGATGAGGTGCTCTGGTGTCACATAAAATCAGAGATAGGACTCAGTGACAGAAATTTAGTCTTCAGTTTTGTCATTTGTTGGCAAGAGAGTGGGCATTATTATTTAAAAATAATAATAATTCTTTACTCTCTTACAAGGCCTATTATGCATGGACCTTGGGACAGTTTATAAAAAATAAATGTGAACTTAAGTCTTGCAACACACCTGTACTATATATGGTAAATTGAAATATAGGGAGGGTCAGTGATTTGTCCAGGGTCAGATGATGAATAAGTGACAGAGCCAAAAATAGAACCCAAAAGTCAAGGTTTTTCCTCCTTTCATGTAACAAACAATCAACTTTCCTTCCCATCATGGATAGTTAGATGTTTAAAAAAAACATTGGTGGTTCTTTTACATGGCACTAATTGAACACATGAGAATATACTGGAAAGAATAATTCTGCATGGGCATCAGTTGCACAAGAGAGATTATTTATAGTTAGGTATTTTTGGTAGCCCTGAACTTGAGATCTGAGAACTTAACAATGTTTAATGAACTTTAGAGTTATCTAAGGTCGCATAGTGAGTCTGTGGCAGAGCTGGACATTGGACCTTAAATGCCTTGAGCCCCAAATTGCTGTGCTTCCCTGCTTAAACATTAAAGATTAGTGTGAGGGTGCAGACACATCACTCTCTTGTTCTCTGGAATCTAACGTGAAGAAAACTTTCAAAGCATGAAGCACATGTGACTGATACCTGAGTTGGCAAAGAGCCTGATGCAGTGGTTTTAAGATGTGACATGACCCCCTTGTTGGAATAGGGGCTAGCTCAGGTGCCATTTATGATACTTGAAAAATCAACATTGTGCTTTCTATTTCTCTGCTCACCAGAGTATGTCAGAAAGGAGAGGAAATATGACATTGTGAAGATTTACACTATCATTTCCAAGGTGTTTGTGGGGAAGTGAGAAATACTAGTGGGACTTTAATAACGCACAGCAGGGCTACAGAGGAGTGTCAATGAAGAGGAGGAGCTCAGCAGTTCAGCAAAGGCTGCATGAGACTGTCTGCCTTATCCTACATTTCTAATTCATTGATTCCTCTGGACTTGGGATTTTTCTCCTAATACTTGAACTGCTTTTTTTCCATCCAATTTCCACTGCTTTTGTCACAAAATCTGATATTCTTTTTGTAGTGAATCTGGTTTTGGGTTGAGAGCTCTGGAGACTGCAGCCCTGATTCTATCCCCAGAGCTGGTATAGTGTGGATAGTGTCATTGCAAGCTTCTGTCTGATACTGCAACACATGCAGTATACTCCACACTGTCCTGTAGGAGCCATTTATAGCAGAAATGCAGTCTCCCTGATCCGTTTGAAATGACATCCCTGGTAGGGGGTCATTATCTGCGGATGTTAAAAGCAGGACCTATGGCAGCAATTCTCAACCAAAGTGCTCCGGCACCCTGGGATGCCTTGAGATACTTTCAAAGGTGCTTCAGGGTATCACACAATGTTAACACTGCTAGGTGGGTAGACATGATTTACAAGATAAACCCATAAATTTCAAATAGGAATTGACAGTGTTAAAACCATTCTGCCCTGTTGTGGTCTTCCTGGGTGCTTTGCAACAGAAGAGTTGCTCTGTTACTGTATTTTTCTGTAGTCAAAAAGGAGTGAAAATGAAGAGCTGACATTTTCCAAGAGATGCCCTGATTCTAAAAAGGGGTGCCCTGAGTCTAAAAAGGCTGAGAACCACTGACCTATGGATTTATAAATAAAAGAGTATACTGTTGGGGCTAAACCCATCCAGAGAAGGGTTATAGCAGATTTGTGTTCCTTTATCCATACTCTATTTACACTGTGTGAGCATGCATTTAGTTTTGGCTTCTCCCGAATAGTGGATCCAAATACAGTGCACATATCCATCCATTGGGTATTGGAACAAGATCATAAGTTTTTTTACAAATACTCCACAGAGTCATTGTCAGATAGCAATCAGTGTCCACTGAACTGGGCTGGATTTGGATTGGTGACCTAATGGCGCAAGGCTCCCATTCCCTCTCCCCAGAGCAAGCCACTTCCTGAAAATTTGCCCTCTTCTGGAAAAAAAAAGTGAGGTCATCATTCTTCTCAGCACAAGCAAATCAAAGGTTGACTGGAAAAGTGAATGAAAACATACACTTTTACTGTGGCAAATCTAAAAGATGTACTCAGATGTGGGAGAGATGTGTGGTGATACAGACAAGGGCATCATTATTATAGTTTTCTGTATATTTCTGTATATGAAGATCACTAAGAAAAAGATAGGGGACAGTATAGCTGCGTAACTTTGTTTTAAAATGATCACCATTGCTTTTTGGAGGAGGATTGTCCAAAGGAATATAAATCACTTGGGCAGTTTTGGGAACATACCATACAGAGAAGGAGACCTGTTTAAAAGAGCTGAACACATGCTTACATACTGGGGTATTTATCTGCACATACAAGGCACACATGGAGGTGCCTGTGCATGTACATGCACACATACACAAATACTCTGAAGTTTGTCTGGACAAAGGAGACCAGCTAACAAAGGCTTATGTTAGAGAGATAACAATATCCCAACTTCCTACTGGGATTTGCTGTGGGTGGGGAAGTAAGTTTCTTTATTCTTTCCTTTTGGGAGCAGTTGCTTGCTAAAAAGAAAAGGCTGCATATTAGCATTTCAGTGCAGTTTATTAGCAGAGGGATTCTGGACAATGATGTTTCTTAATAAACTGATTAGAGTGATAAAGCAGCCATCCCAGTGCTGGAAGCAGAGAGGCTGCTGAACAGCTCCTGATTCATGAAGCCTTTCTTGAGGAAGAAGTGATTTCAGCTAGGGGATGATGAAGGGTTGGGAGTTGCATGCTAATTGGTTTATGATGAACATTAATTGCTGGCAAGAGGGAGGGGGGAGATCCTTCTCATTGTACTTGGATACACTCGACTTTTGAGGAGACAGGGTTGACTTCCCCTATTGGGCACTTGCTGAGACAAGTTGGAGTCAGGGCAGCTTACTAGATGCTTGTTGATATGAGCCCTGTTGTTCACACAGACTAAACTGACAGTCATATAGACTGCAAGATCAGCCTGAGTGCCCAAATGGTCCCTGTATCCTCAGTGGACTCCATACCTAGTGATTCCCAGTGTTGGGATAATGGCCATTTGCAGTGCAAAGAAGCTTAGTCTTTTTGGATGAGATGAGATTCTCTCTTCTCTGGATGCTCCAGAGGGTAGTTTTGGGCTATTACTCTTGCTTCTTTAAGGGCCCAGCTTTGTGAGTCACACAGAGCTCCAGCCTGTCAGCCTATCAGTTGAAGGCACTGTGATATATTTTGAGCTGTGGGATCATTAGTAATAGTGCTTTTATTTACTTCAACGTCTCCTTTCTAGCAAACATCCTACAGTCTCCCCTGGTCTGACTAAGACAGGTCTGCATGGCAGTGGCCTGGCTATGTGAGATAGCAGCTGACAAGGAGAAGTACTTTGGGGAAGGGACAGAAGAGAAGCTGTCATAACCATCCATGATAGTGATAGGCCAAACAGACTTTTTTTTTTGTAGCTTCAAGGTCAAGTAGGAGCTATCAGTGCTGCTGGCCCATCAGACAATGGAGCTGACTTTAATCATTCGTATTTATACTAAGAAACTGCAGCCATTCCTCTAACATGATCCTCATCAGTGTCATCCATGCCTTTGTTACCTCCAAACTCTGTTGGGGGCTGGAAGCTCCTGCTAAAACAGTTGTTTCTTTCCCAAGCATTGCAGACTGCTGTCTGTACATAGTATCTGTGGCTTCTTGTCCAATTTCAGATGTAGTGCAAGTTATTGGTAATGATCTTCAGAGTCTGTAGAATCTGGCACCTGCTTATTTGAGCCTGCTTCTTTCATCCTAGATGAATTGCAAGGCAATTCGGACTGGCTGGAAAGGGACTTAGACTCTGTTCCTGGGGCTAGTGGAAAGGCTTTATGAGTTACGCCCACTTTGGCATTTGTACCTTTTACTGATTTCCCAGTCTGTTCAGCTTCATAGTACATTATATGGTTTTCCTGTTTTTTAATTCTCCATCTATTGGTCTAGCTCAGTGCTTCTCAACCTTTTCCTCAGCATGACCCCATTTATGACCCCATTTCCTCAGCATGGGTCCTCACTCCCAACCTGCAGGCCACCACCCATCCCAGGTGCCCCTCACTCCCCGCCCACAGTCCCCACCACCCTCAGCTCTGCTGGTGCCCCTCACTCATGACCTCCTCCAGCTGCCAGGGCTACAGGACCAGGGTCAGGCCCACAGCCCCCTGCCCTCTCCCAGCAGTGCCTGAGCTCTGGCTTC
>NW_017728997.1:49935641-49951777 GCF_001723915.1 Gavialis gangeticus | reverse complement strand
GGAGTGAAGCCCATCAGGGTGGGGAGGATGTGGGCTGCCCACTGTGGCCTTGGGACTCCCTGTTCTGCTGCTCTCCCCCTGGGGGCCTCTGCAACCTAACAGGTGGGACCTGGCATGCGACTGTATGGAGGCTCAGTGCCATTGTCTGGAGCCCCATGCCAGTCATGCCACCATGGCCTGGCACCCCCTGCCTGCCTGGGAGCAGTGGCAGCGGTGGCACAGAATTGTGCCTCCCACCGTTGCCGGCTGGGCAGGGGGTGCCTTGCCATGGCAGCACAGCTGGCATGGGGCTCCAGGCAGCAGCACTGAGCTTCCCCACCCTGCTCTGCTCCAGAGACCCTGGGGAGAGGGCAAGAGGGTGGGGAACCCCGAACCTGCAGCAGGCAGCCCGCATCTGCCCCTGTCCTGTGCACAAATCTGGGGGGCATGTGTACCCCCATGCCTCCCTCTCTGGGAGTGCACGACCCCATTTTTTATTGTTCTGACCCCAAATGGGGTCATGACCCCAAGGTTGGGAACTGCTGGTCTAGCTCTTCAGTACAAGGACCTCATCAAGCATCTGTGTATGCACATATGTGCCACACCTAGCACAGTTGGTCTCTAAATTCAGTGGGGCATCTGAGGGCTTCAGTCCTGTTACTGATATACTAATTTCAGTACATTAATAAATAACCCCCACTCAAATAATAAACTTCCTGGTTGATAAAGTAGGCCATTCATACAACCATGGAAGCAGTTATTAGCCCTTGACTACAGGGAAACCCTACTGAGCAAACCCTATTGACATCTCAGAAGTTGGATGTGTGACAGGTCTGAGTGTCCACTGAAAAGCATGCTCTGCTCTCGTACTATAATGCAATCAACCAAAGAATTGGAAAAACTAAACCTAACTGTTTTTGGATGGGCATTTTACAGCACCCTTGAGAGAATTAAAAATATCTAGTCATGAGGGTGGCTGTGAGAAGGGACTGTAGCTTTCCCTGTAGGCAGATGTTCCAATATCTGACAACCAATGAGGAAACTGATTTCTCTGAGCAGAGTGGGTCAACTTTCTATATTTGCAAAGCTTTTCCACTCAAACATTTTAAGAAAATAATGAAAAATCATCTTTTATTTTAAATAAATAATTAATTTTTGTTTGAATGGAACATTTTCAAACAAAACTGTTTTTCTTCTAAAGCTCCCATTTTTATGAAAACTTCCATAACATTTAAGTCAGCTTTTGCACCAAGATGTTCATGTTCAAAATTGTTATCAATCATTTTCATTTGCTGAAAATGTAGCTTAAAACAAATACAAATGTTCAACAGTGATGTCTAATATGATTTTTATTCATTCAGCACTTGATTTTTGATAAATAAAAATGTTCAAACTTGATGTTAAGGAACAAATGATGAGAAAATACTGATAAAAACATTGTGGGAACTTTTATAAAAAGCTGAAAGTAGATCCATTACAAACCCTTGAAATGGCAAAAGATTTATAATTCGGTATTAAACTCTTTTTCTCTTTTTCAACCAAGTTTTGCCCTAACTGCTCTGAGTTATGGTTATCAAGTCCATGGCATGTCACCATGCTGTCTGCTATAGTATGAGCCGGCCTTATGCTTCCAGCTGCATGCAGTGAACTACAAAGAGCAGCAGGGGCCAACCTTTTTGGCAGATGTGCCACAAATGAACCCCATACCGTCTTCAAGTGCCACTTTGATCCCCTTCCCCTGCCCTGTCCGCTGCTTTGCCTTCTGCTCTGTCCCCTACACTCCCTGCCTGATCTGCTGCTCTGTTTTCTGCTTCCTTCCCTATGTGTCACTGTGCTGCCTGGCTCCTCCATGATCCGCCATGCCAGTTATACATAGAGAGGGTGCCCATGCCACTTATGGGATACATGCTGCAGTTTGGCCATCCCTGGCATAGAGGATAGCCTCACACTGTACTACAAGTGCAGACCCTGCCCCTACCAGGGGCCCCTCACAGCTGTGGAGAAGGACCAGAATTTGCCCATTGAGAACATCTGGAGTCCACAGAGGTACTTTAGGGGGGTGGCTTTCCTCTCCTTCAGCTGTCCATCTTCCTCTATCACATTTTATCCTACAAAAAAGTCTTGGTCTTGGGACAAATAATGGAAAATTGGTTTTTTTGTCAAAAATCAAGCATGGTCGCAGTTTGATATCAGATAGGCCTTTTATCAGAGGACTAGATAATGCCCTTATGAGGGGTATGCAAATGGAACTTTATCAACAATAATGTCCCTTGTGACCCAGAGAAGATACTTGGGAGACAACCAGATTTTATACAAAGATGCTAATTCCTGTTTAATTTTCTCCCTTTTATTACTAATCATATCACTGCAAACATAGTTTACAGCAGCATAAATAGGAGCTGTAGCTGGAGGGAATTGTGCAGCTTCTGTCAATTTTTCAGCACCCAAATGTGAAACAGAAGCAATTAAACTCTGAGGGAAAAAAGTAACAGTGTGGAACACATCAGAGATCGGGTCATGAATTCACACAGATGGAAAAGCCAGGAAGCAATGGGAAAGCTGGATTTTGATTGACTCACCGTCAACAGTAAATGAGCCATTGGCGGTTTACTGTCAATTTTTTGCCTTTTAATCCACAAGTTCTTGAGGTTATGGTACCTCCCCAACCTGCCTTTCAGGGATGGATGGGGGGGAAGGAGGAGAAGAGAGTGGGATAGAGAGGAAAGGTGGGAATGAGAGAAGAAATCAGATGGTCCTGTCTTTGGACTCTGGGGAGAAAACAAGTTTGGAACATTCTCCAAATCCAGTATCTAGGACTTCAGGAGTACGAGTGGAAATTAAACAGAGCCAAAAACATAATTGCAGGCACTGTAGCAATATGCTGTCCCAAAAGGAGCAAGAGGACTCTGAGAATCAAGCAAATTTATTGTTGCAATAGCACCTACAGGCTTCAGTCGGGTACAAGCCCCATTGTGGTAGGTTCTGCACAACTCCAAATTAAATGAGAGTCCTTGACTCATAGCAGTTCTGAGGCAAAGCAGGGCGATGAAGTAGCAGTATCCTTCCCATATGGGATGGGAGTGGCACTGGGAGCCTAAAGAAGAATCTTATACATGGTAGGAGTCAGTGCTATTTAGGAATGCTCTAGGTACAACAGCAATGGCTGTCTTGTTATAAAAAGTCACTTGATGAGTAGACTAGGGAAGAGGAGATGAGACTCAGGCTGTTATTCTTCTATATGTGCTATAGTATTCCACAGCAGGAATCCACTATCCAGCAGTCAATCAGCATGGCTTAGTACTTAAGATAACTCACAGACAACTGGAAGCATTTGCTTCATTTCTAGAGGTGAGGAGTTCAGTGAGCTGAGCCCAATTGCTTTCACTGGCTGTCCAGTATCTCATAGGAGCACTCAGCACATTTCAAAATTGAGCCTTTTTTAGCAGCCATGTTCTTACAGTATATTTGCTTTTCAACCAGCAGCCCAGCCTTCTTCGGGTATACTTCTAAGCCCAAGACACTGAACTGCACCATTAATTCAGCATCAAGCCACAAAGCAGGATTGTATGCGCTACAAAAATGTCATTATTTATTTTTCCTGGATAACTTAGGGTCAAATTTACCTTTCATTCTGATTTTCCAACATTGAGTTCTCATTGATTCAGTGGAGTTAATCTTGCTTTACACCTGTGTAAGTGAGGAAAATCAATATGTAGTGTGTGATTCTGTCATTCTACTCACCCTGAGTAGTACTTTACTCATTGAGGAATCAGTGGGACTATGCAAAGAATAAGGTACTGCTCAGTGCAGGTGATTGTGGGAAACACTAGCCATTACAGAGTACTTTCCAAATAAATGACCTTTGTGGACTAGCCTATGCAGAGTAGCACATAACACTTCAAGTTGCTAAATATTGATTCAAGGTTTGTAAAGGAAATTGCATGGTGTTATTTTTGTTCTTGGAAAAACACTGTGACCAGGCAATTAAAGACTATATCACAGTTTTTACACTCATATAGTTGGAATTATCATGCAGTCTTATTTTAGGGCTGTTCAGTATTTAGTCATACAATTTAATAATCTCTTAAGATAGCTCTTTTTTATTGACATTTCCTAGTTTTTAAGGAAAAGATACTATAATTTGGAACTACTTAGGCATCACTGTGTCTCTTGTCATCATCACTATTCAGGAGGGAGGCAGTCTTTCCTTTGAACTCCTTAGGAGCTTTGCTGATTTAATCTAACAGATGCACAATGAATGTAGCAAGGTCATATATTACAGTCTGTGCCCATGCTTGCTAAATGTTTAACCAAGGAGCCACATTCACCATTGTGGTCCTAATTCAGCAAAATGCTTCAGCAAGGTGTGAAAGTTCTTGCTGAATCAGACTTAACTGTCAGATCAGTGTAGCCTGTCCTTCCTCTAAATGCTGATAAATATTAGAACAATCAAAGTGTGTAAGCACAAAGTATGATCTTTTAAAATATCTGTAACTTGTTCATACCAAAACCAATGGTTACCAAAATTCTCAAAAATGAACTCCCAACTCCTCAGTAGTAACTGTCTGTCTGTTAGACATGAGCTTTGTGTTTTCATTTTAGCACTGATGATGTAAAATGAAAGGTTGGAAGGTTATTTTTTGTAACAATGGAAACAGTATTTGTGTTTTCCTATCTTCTTACTTCAAAAAAAATTTTTGCTTGCTCAACATTGAGTGAATGAGTGAGTGAGTGAGCAAGTGAGAGATCATTCAGGAAAGACAAAATGTGGACATTTTCAACCAAATGGTAAAAGTTTTGGACAATTCTAAGCAATTTTAAACAGGGTCTTAGAACGGAAACACTTATGCATCCTTAATGATAGGCTGTATTACCCTGTGGGTGTGTCTACATGAGACGCTTACTGCATGCTAATCATAGAATTATAGTATCGAAGGACCTGAAGGGACCTGCAAGATCAAGTCAAGTCCCCTGCCACGGCAGGAAGTTATTGGGCTCAAATGAGCACAACAAGGTGCTTATCCAGCCTCATCTTGAACACCTCCAAGGATGGCGACTGCACCACCTCTGCTGGGAATGTGTTCCAGATTCTAGTAACCTTTATGGAAAAGGAGGTTTTTCTTATGTCCAGCATAAATTTTCTCTCTATTAGCTTGTGCCCATTGGTCCTTGTCCTCCCTTGAGGTGCCTTCCTGAAGAGTTGCTCCCCTAGATGTTGGTGCTCACCTCTAATGTATTTGTAGGTAGCTATCAAGTCACCTCGTAGTCTTCTCTTACTCAGACTGAATAGGCCCAGTTCCTGCAGTCTCTCCTCATAGGGCCTATCCTCTAGGCCCGTAATCGTATGGGTGGCCCTTCTCTGTACCCTTACTAGCTTATCCACATCCTTCCTGAAGTGTGCTACCCAGAACTGGACACAGTACTCTAGATGTGGCCTCACCGATGCTGAATAGAGAGAGAGAAGCACCTCCCTGGGTCTATTGGCAACACATCGGCTGATGCACACCAGAGCTCTGTTTGCCCTTCTGGCAACCTCGTTGCATTGTTGGCTCATGTTCATCTTCTGGCTCCTAATACACTACTGTGCAGTGATATTAGGCTACTGCACAGTAAGTGTCACAAAAGAACCTCTGCACCAGTGCTACTGAGCAAGAGCATGACTTACTATGCATTGAATTAGTACTTGGTTAACCAAGCACTAAACTTAATGTGCAGGAACTAGAGCACATTAATAAATGTATAGACACGCCCTGTTAGTGTTTGGGACCCCTCAGAGGGATTTTTGATTCTTCTGTTGAATTGCTATTTTGTCAGTAGCTAGAACCTTTCTTAACGATACAGAGTATTTTTTTGCTGAGTCGCAGGACAAGAAAGATCTAGGGGCTGGATCCAAGAGCTTCTGCAGGAGGAAACCCTGAGAACAAACCAAGTTGTGGAGACTGACATTTACATTTTATTGTTTTATAAGCTAGCAACAAAGACAAACCCTGGAAAGGGGGTGAGTTTGAGACAGTAACACACATGTACATTAGGGCTGCATGAGGCTTCGGACCGTGCTTTGGATCTGGAGAAGCTTCAGATGCTTTGGCATCTGAAGCAGCATGTCTGGGTTGAAGTGCTGGCTTCTTTAGGCTTTTTGAAGTGGTTTGGAACTTCTGAATGAGTTGACGAGAAACGATTAACACCTACAAAACCACAGACTAAGGAGAGGAAATAATCAATACAGACAATTAACTGCCCCAAGACAGAGACAGTCAGTTGCACAAGCACCCATGTCACAAGTTTTGCCTGTCAGCAGCTAGAGGTGCAGGGCCCTAGAACCCAGAACCCCCCTGCACTGATCTCCTCGACAGCTGGCAGGCTTCGTGGCTGCAGCAGGGGCTACCATCCCTGCAGCTTTCACCCTGCTGTGCCTTAACACACACAGTGTCACCCATGTCACGAGTTTTGCTTGTCCACAGCTTGAGGTAGAGTTCTTCTCAAACCCCTGCACTTACCTTGAAACTTGGTAGGCTTCATGGCCTCAGCAGGGGTGACGACCCCTGCAGTTTTTGCCCCCCTGTGGTGTAACACATACACATGACATGAGTTTTGCTTTCAAGAATTTGGGGTGCAGTTCCCCCCCCAACTCCTGCACCAATCTTCTTGAAACTTGGCATGCTTTATGCTCTCAGCAGAAGCTACCACTCCGTTATGTTTCATCCAAATCAGACAAAAAACCCCAAAGTTATAGGTATTTCATTGATTCCCCATTATACCCTATGGCCGGGTCTCCGAGGCGGCTGCAAAGCTTCGGAGCTGCTTCAGCCAGATCAAAGTGGGAACCCAATCCGGAGCTCCAGATCGGATCGCTGGTATCCAAAGCGGCCAGATCCAAAGCTGGATTGAATAGCTGCCTACTCGCACAGGCCTAATGTACATGTATATGTATGTGCAAGTATGTGATCCTCACATGAGCTCTGTCCTTCCTGATTGAGTGGCTTGGATATAATGAGGGGTTCTTCCAAAAGATAAAATATGGAAACCTACAGAATATAGAAGGGAGGGAGAAGCAGATGAATGCCACTCCTGTCCCAGTCCTACTGGATGGGGGCCAGGCACATACAGCAGTAGTCAGAACTCTTTGTATTAGGATTTCACAGCCTCAGTCTGTGTCTGAATATTGTATGACAAACTGAAATTGCTCGTCTCTAGCTGACTGAGTGCATTTCCAGTTGAGGGGTTTTACATTTATGTGCCTCTGCTGGAGAAAGGCATGGCTGCAGAAATGCCCAGTCTTCTGGGCTACCTCAACTAACCTGGCTCTTCTTTTAGATACCGCAGATTACCCGGCACTAGTACTGGCTTACTTTCCTCTCCATAGGCTTGAATGTTTTTTCTAACTAGGACACTAAAGCCTGTGATTCATTTCAGCTACATAGAAAGTCGTAGGTGTTTTCCCCGACTTGGGGAAGGTTCCAGCATGACTGAGACGTGGGCAAGAATGTTATAGCAGCTGACCTGCATGGCTATCAGTCAGCCCTCTGTAGTCTCATCAGTCTCAACATTGAAAATGAGTGTCCATGTGTTCGGCAAATACACATGGAACCTCTTTGATTTCTGTCATAAACCCAAGTGGTCCTTGAAACCTGCAGATGATTATTTTTGTATGTGTGTGTGATTGTGAGTCAGTGGTTTTATGCATAGTTGTGGATTTGATGTTGGATATGGGTGAATGTATATACATACCTGGCTGAATATATTACTAGTAGCTTGATGAAAGAAATGTGAAGCAGATCAGGGATATCTGCAGTTGAGGACACTTTGCTCCAAGTGATTGGACACTTGGGTTTGGAAACCAAGCTTCTCTTCTGGTACAATTGGCCAGTTGTATGCTGTAGAACGGGACACTTCAGTTGCCTGTGCCTTCATTTTATTTTACACCTATTGTCTGTTTTATAATCTCAGATGGTTCTCTATTCCAGGCAGGGACTCAGCTGAGCACAAAGGGTCCTTGATCCTTCTTGAGGCCATTGGATGCCACTGTAACATAAATAAGTAGTAAGCAGAATATTCAGTTCAAATACATCAAGGAAGTGAGCACCAAGGAGAGAGAAGAACTATTTAAGATGAAGATAATATTAGCACAAGAATAAATGAGTACTAAATGCCCATGAATAAATTTAGGGTAGACATTAGAAGTAGGTTCCTATCCATCAGAGCAGTGAGGCTCTGGAACAGCTTTCTAATGGGAGTAGTGAAGGCAAAAAACTTCACTTTTTAAGAAGATGAAAAAGTTTATATAATGCAGTGCTTATGATAGCAAGTGACTGGACTCAGTGACCTAGGAAGCACCTTCCAGTCCTATATTCCTGTGTTCTTGTGTCCTGTGATTAAAGGGGAAGCAGCAGAGTGACTGCAATTAGAATCACTGAAGTATTCTGCAAGAATATGTTGGGTATTTTGTTTTTTTACTTTCCTTTTCTTAATGGCCTGAATGGTAGCTAGGCAATGTTAAGGACTGAGGCAAGGTCATCTGGTAATCTTGTGAAGGCCAGGGACTGGGTTTACAGTAAACCAGGAGCCTAAGCTGATGTCAGGGTGCACCAGAAATCAAAGCTGGAGTGTCTGATAAGCAAGTCAAAGAACTACAGAAGAGTCAGGAGCAAGCACCAGAGTCTTTGCCTAGATAATGTATCATTGGCTGGGGCCATCTTTTAAAGCCTGTATTGGGTGGGGCCTGTTGTCTGTGACCTTAGGGGACTGGTTGCCCTGATTACCAAGTTAGGACCAGCTGGGCCCAGGGCACTGCTCTGAGCTTGTTACAGGTACCAAGTACATTGTCTAAAACAGCAATTGAACATAGGGGTGTTATGGATTGTCCCTCTTTTAGCCTGGCCCAGGAGCGAGCTTCCTTATAAAGTCCAGCCAGCCCTGTTTCAGTCTGTTTATTTTACAGGGGCAGCGCTTGTCCCCACAACAAACAAGACAAATAACAACATAAGTTACAGGCAAATCACGAACAAAAGCAAAACCACTGGTCTTCCTTCATACCTCGAGAGAGGTACTCCAGTACTCCAGGCTCACTGCTTGTCCCTCAGTATACCAGCCTCCTCTCTTCCCCAGCTACCTTCCCTGGGAGATTTTTAACTTCCCCTCAGGCCAGTCAATCATCCTTGTCAGCTGACCCAGGGCTCCTAGACAGGCAGGCTCCTCCCTCTAGCCCCCTGTAGCTGACTTTCAACCCCTGAGCCATGCACCTTGTTACAAGGGCTTATAAAACACCCAGAGGAATATACTCTGACAGGAACAAACCAGCACAGCTCTGTAAAAGAAAATTGTGTCTCACTAATCAACTGGATTTCTGATACCCTGTCTTCAAAATGGGAAATAAAGGAGAACCATAACGTTGACATAATTCATTTGTATATTCCAAATGCTTTTAACAAAGTTCTACAAGCAAATGTTATGGGAACTAATTAGTTATGGAACGAGAGATGAAGATGGATAATCCTGTAGTTAAAAGCACAAGGTTGGAGAGGCAGGCAGTCTAGACATTATGTGCCATTATACTCTAGTTTTACTGCATAAAATCAGGCAAGTTATTTTACTTTTTACCACCTCAGTCTGGGTGGAAATTTCCATTAAGTGTGGATTGCTTTGAAACATCCCCAATCCCATGTGTAAACCAGGGATAATAGGACTCAATTCCATCACATAGGGGGATTCTGAAGCAGAATTAACTTGTGCTTGTAAAATTCTTTCAGATCCTTGGTTGCAAGGCATTATACAAAATGGTAACTGAAAGAGCTACTTATGTAATGGCTTTTTGTCGTAATAGGAGGAGAAGTCCATGGTACCTGTCCTAAACCTGGAAACGTCCACCTTGCAAATGATGACAGAGGGTCTAGGGTGAACAGGGCCCACTCAAGAAGAGTGTGGAGTGTGGAGACCTAGTCTCAAAACAGACATGCCAAGAGAGGCCCTCCTGGATCCCAGCGACTCGGGTCTTGTTAAGAGGCTGAATGTTGGATGCTGGCATTGTGGTGACCATGACCACTTCCAGAGGGAATGCCCAGATAGGAGGTGGCATTCTGAGCAGGGAAACTGAGATGGGCAGTAGAGAGGGGTCCACCCATTGCTGGTAAACACAAGGGCCCACTGGGCAAGGTGGTAATTGTTGGTGCCACAAGGTTGGGGTACTACCTAGAGGGGAAGTTAGGAAAGGTTCCTTGCCAATTCCTCCTAGATTTCAGTGCCCAGGTATCCTTTATATGTAACTGGATATGGCAGCCAGCTACAGAAAGAAACCTTCAACCCTGTGGACAGGTGGTGAAAGCACCCCAAAATGCTTCCAATTCTGGGAGAGTGGAATGCAATTGTAGACTTCCAAGGCTTCTAGCTGCCATGTACATCCCTCATAGTAAAGGATGTTAATCAAGATGCCTTGTTAGGCTCCAACTTTTTAAAGAAATTGCAGGTTTGTTGCAGAGCACTTAGGTGCCCTGCGCCTGAGAGCAGAAATGGCTCAGGAGAGGCCCCTAGTGGCAAGAAGGGGGAGGCTCAGCTGCCAGTCACCAGGGCAGCCAGAGTCACAGGTGCTGGTTGCTAGGGCAACCGGTGGAGCCAGCTGACAGGAAGAGGCAGGGCTTGGCTCTTCTTAAGCCCAGGCGTGAGGCCAGGAGGGCAGTTCTCCGCTAGCAGCCAAGGGCGAAGGAGCTCTGCCGGAGTAAGCAGAGTAGAGAAGCCTGATGGCATGAGCAGCTTCTGTTTGTGGATACCAGGTGGAGAATTCCCTGGTAGGGATTTGAATGATGGTCAGCTAGATGGCTTAGATTTTATGTTATAGCCCAGGGACTTGAGTTTTCTGTTTGTAGTTTTATAACACCAGAGGACCAGGTGAGGCTATTAGGGGTTGGAGGAGGCCTCATAGGGACTCCACAGTAACATGGGGATCCTGGCGCCAGAGAGGGTGCAGCACTTGGGGTGCATTGGCCCCAGCTGCAGAGCAAGGGGGCAGTGAGAAGCCTGGAGAGAGGGCTGTGAGGAGTGAGGAGCCCCAGGGCAAAGGGGGCAGTGAGGAGCCCCAGGGCAAAGGGGCAGCGTGAGAAGCCGCAGAGCAAGGGGGGCAGTGAGGAGCCCAGGGAGAGGGCCGCGAGGAGTGAGAAGCCCCAGAGCAAGAGGGCAGTTGTGAGAAGCCCCAAAAGGGGGACAAGCCAGAGAGCGCCAGTGGGGGCGCAGGCTGCGGGACAAGCCAGAGAGCGCCCGTGGGGCACGGAGAGGGAAATCAACCAAACAATGTCCGGTACATCTGCGAGGCTTGGGGCATGGTACAGGGGTGGTTGGAGCCACGCATAGCCCATAAGGCTGGGGTGCACTGAGTCACCCAAAATATAACCGAGACTGAGATACATCAGAGTACTGTGTCAGAGAGGACAAAAGGCAGCCTCCCTTATACACTGTTAACACCAAAGACGTGGTGGACAAGATGTGAGGGTGCTTTAGTACCACATTGGCACGGTAGGGGCACTAGGGGAGATCACAACCACCCCTAGGACCCTGTGCTGTTACAAGCTTATAGGAACTTTGCAAACTGTTCCTGCTCCTTTCTGGGAATGTGTTTCTCCCTGTATACAACATATGGCCAAGCGGGAGTATATGAGGTGATAATAGAAAAATGATCTAACAATACCTCCTCAGAGTGACAGGATGGTTACTGGCAAACCAAAGAGGTGGTGTTGTGAATCAGAAAAATTGGAACGCGAGTTCAAGTTGAGTCACCGTGGCCTGGAGCCTGAGCAAGTGAGGGCAGTGGAGGAAGTCTTCCTGGAGTATGCAGATGTACTCAGCCTGGGAGACTATGGTCTGGGGCGTACAAGCCTGATGAACAGAGCCAGACCTGTTAAGCAGGGGCCTAGAAGGGTACCTGTTCATTTTCAGTGGGAGTTTGACCAGCAGCTGCAGGAGATGAAAGAGAGGCATCATCAGGCCCTCTGTCAGCCCATGGGCTGCACCTGTGGTGTTGGTGCAGAGGAAGCGGGGAGATCTGAGGGTCTTTCTGGCTTATCACAGACTGAATAACATCATCCTTAAGGACACCTGTCTCTTACCTTCTATTGATAACACACTAGACCTCCTGGCCAAAGCCTGATGGTTCTCCACCCTTGATCTGATTAGTGGGTACTAGCAAGTGGAGGTGCTCCCCAAGGACAGAGCTAAGAGCATTTTATGCATTAGGAAAGGACTTTCTGAGTTTAATGTTTTGGCTTTTGGACTGTAGCAGGATGCTTAGCGTACCTGCCACTTTAAGAGTTGAAGCAGCTTGTGGAGCAGCCTGCACTTGGGAGGCAGGGCTAATTGCATTGTCAACTGCTCCAGGGCAGGTAGTGCTAGGGCTTAGTGGTGGAGTCACCTAACTGGAGGAGGGCTGGGCTTGGGCAGAATATAAGTGCAGATGCTGAGAGGAACCAGCACTGAGATCTTGGAGCCTGCTGAGAGAGCACCACCTCAGCGGGAGGCTGCAGCTCCTGAAGGCCAGCAAGGCCTTCTGAAGCAATCTGGAGGTTTGGGAAGGAGCTATGGGGGTGAAGGAGGTTCCCGGGGACCCTGAAACTGCAAGCTACTGGCGCAGTTTAGCATGGTGGAGCTGCCTGTGGTGGGGCGGCCTCCACAAAATGCCATGCATTGCCACCCCAGGCCACAGGGTTGGCAGATTGTTGTGCAAAGCAGAGACAAGATGCTGGTCTTGAGAAACTAATAATGTAGAATGAACTCAACAGTGAAGAGTACCCTAAGGAAAGGCAGCAGCGTCTGTACCTGAAGTGGTACCAGATAGTGTCACCTGAGCTAAGCTCAGGAAGTGAAAAAACTTGCAGAATTAACTCAAGGACCTGAATGTATTCAATTAGCTGTACCTGAGAACGAAATACCAATAACCCTGCACACTGCATGATTCCAATACTAGGGAACATGTGCATGGAGAAAGTTTTGCATAAGGTCTAGTCCTGGTATTTGTGGTTGAGCTGGAGAAACTCTGTCAGATACTGGTGTATATCATGGCACATCTGTGATGCACAGACAGAAGTAACACTAAATGGATCCAGACCATGCTGGGACAAAAAATGTTAAAACTGCTAACACATCTCCACCACTCCCACAATAACTACCCCTTACAACCATCACCATTCTTGGATCTTACACCATCACCTCCAGAAATGTAATACATCTAATCCAGTTCACTAAATGCCTTGATGGAAAATATGGAGGACAAACCAAACAACAACTGCGCACCAGAATGAATGCACACCGGAAATTTATTGAAGACAAAAATACCCAGTTACCTGTGTGAGAAACGTCTCACAAGAGAACCACTCTCTCTGACCTCTCAGTTCTAATCCTCAAAGGAAATTTACAAAACACCTTTCTCTGACGAGCCTACGAACTTTACTTCATCAATTTACTGAATACAAAAAATCATGGACTAAATATAGACATTGAATTTATGGCACATTATAACCTGCCTGCCATCTGATAACCCCAGGTAACCTGTCTGCATTTTACCAGCTACATTCTACCACCAGTTCTACGTTCCCCCTTTCCCATACCCCCACCTACCTGTCTCACACCTATTGTTTCCCATTCCCTCTGATCCTCACTGGCACATATTTGCATTTTCACAGACCTGCATTTTGCATATTGGCTTCTGTTCTACCCAGGAGAGAACACAAAACACCAGCAGCCTCTCCCTATGTCTGAAGAAGAGTGTTTGTGCCTGAAAGCTTGCAAAGAACATTTTTTCCAACTATTTAGTTGGTCTAATAAAAGATCTCACATCTACCCAAAAAACCTTGTCTGCAAAAAGAAATGAGCAATCCCACAGCTCCCATGATCTCCATGAAGGCTGGATGACCCCCGGAAAGGATGGCCATAGATATCTTGGGTCCTTTACCTGTAACACCATGTGGAAACAAATACATCCTAGTACTGGCTGACTGTTTTTCCATGTGGGCAGAACCATATCTACTTCCTGCCCAGGAGGAAGTAGATATGCTTGATGGAGCCTGGCCAGGACAATGTCCCCCTGACCCAGAAGCAGGCAGCTCCCGGCCCCAGCTCCATGATCAGAGTGGGACCTGGGAGATTGCACCCTGACCCAACAGCAGGCAGCTCCTGGGGTCAGGGAGCAATTTCCTAGCCCCTGTTCTGTTTGCAGAGCTGGGGCCAGGAGCTGCCTGCATAGGAGAGTTCCCCACCCAGCCTGGAGATGACTGGGACTCGCCCCTGAATGGGACAGTTCCTGGCCAGCTCTGATCTATGTGGGAAAGTCTGAACGTGCAGCCAGCTCTGGGCTGCACATGCAGACTTCTCCACTCAGCTGGGGGCTGTCTGGGAGCTGTCCTGGTCTAAGCCATGTCCTGGCTCTGCAGATCTTTCCTAGCCCTGTGCCCTGATTGGGCAATTGAGGCACAGGGCTTAGAAAGAGCTGGGGGAGGGGCAGGTCCCAGCCCCCCGATCCACCGGTGGGGCAGCTAGCACTGCGATCCCAGCTGCTCTGGGATTCCCTGCCCAGCTGGGGGCACTCATAGCTGCTCTGCCGGTGGGACAGCTCCTGGCTGCCCTAGGCTAAATGGGGACTCCCTGCCCAGCTGGGGGCTCACTGCTAGCTGCCCCACTGGTGGATTGGGGCACTGGGCTAGCACCTGCCCCTCCCCTGCAGCTCTTTCCCAGTCCTGTGCCTAGATCAGGTGATCAGGGCACAGGGCTAGGAAGAGTCCCTTCCCTTGCAGCTGTCTCCCAGCCCTGCTGGTAAAGTTCTTCTTCCTCACAGCTCTTTTCTAGCCTCATGTCACCATTGCCTGTTCAGAGCATGGGCCTGGGATGCAGCTCCAGGGGAGGGGACTCTTCTCATCCCAATGGCATGATCACTTGATTGGGGCATGGGACTCAGAAACAGCTGTAGGGGAGAGGCACAGCCCAGAGCTGGCTGGGACCTACTCCAGATGGCAGGTGGTATGTGCACCTGCAGGGCAGTGGCCATAGGCCAGGATGCTGGGCACCTGTCCCCGGGCTCTGCCCCATAGGCACCCCCACTCCACAGTCCCCCCACCCCCCAGGAGGGCGCACACAGGGAAGATGATGCTTTATTGGTGGGTTGGGTGGTGACCTGGGTTAGCTTTGTGACCTCTTTTTTTCTACAGGTTTAGCATTTTGTTTGTTTGTCTCTCCTAGATCTGGCCCCTTCCCACTTTCCCCTTGCCTCTCTTTCTCTCCCCCCCTTTGTATTCTATTTTTTTCTCTCTCTTTTACTCTACTTTCTGTGTATCCTTTCACAGCATCTGATGAAGTGAGCTTCAGCCCATGAAAGGTTGTGCTCTATCTTATTTAGTTAGTCTATAAAGATGCATAGCTACCCTGAATTTTGATATCACTGTATCAGCAGAAGTTTCTAGTGTGGGCCTGGGGTCAGTCTCCCATGACCTCTGATTCAGACAGAGCAGGCATGTATATATGAGACACATAATACACACTGGACTAATTCTACTGCACATTAGTGTGGCTGGCAAAAACTGTGCTAATGCGCTAATGCACAGTAGATTTAGTCCAATGTGCATTAAGTGTCACACAAAAAGCACTTATCTGCACTAATGTGTAGTAGCAATGATTATGGTGCATTAAGTTAGTACCAGTTATTACAGGTACTAAACTTAATGCGTCTTACTGTGCATTAATGAACATGTAGATGCGCCCAGCATCTGGCAATTGTATCTCTAGTAGACTAACATATTACACTGAGCTAAGGAAGATGCTGTATTTGTCTCTGTTTTCCCCTCTTTTATTCTTACCAGTGGAGTAGTGACTTTGCAGACTGTGGTAGTGGATTAGTGCTATGTTTGTGGCTCTTTCAAGGTTGTGGACACTTCTGCTTTGCTGCCTTTCTTGTTTGCCACATGGTTTACAATCCATCTGTTATAATTCCGCAGTCTGAAACTGCCTCAGATAACAAAGACAAGGTGGAGAACTGCAGGAAATCTGGTGCCTGACACAGCTTCAGCCTTCTGATGACAGATTCAGGTAACAGACCCCTGCGCCCCCCCGCCACACACACACACACACACACACACACACACACACACACACACACACACACACACACACACACACACACACACACACACACA
>NW_017728997.1:49928525-49935572 GCF_001723915.1 Gavialis gangeticus | reverse complement strand
ACACACACACACACACACACACACACACACACACGCACACCATTGTTTAGCCCTCCTGTAAATTGCAGGATGTTCCAGGTCCAAGAACCAATATCTATCTATCTGCATTTCTAAAACACCAATCAATGCAGTATTCAGACACTATTACGTCATTACTGGTGACTATGCATACAATAGAACTTGGGCAGTTGTTCATTTTTTTCTATTCAGTTCTGTGGGTTAGGCATTTTTGCTGGTGTTTACATGGGTTATAACACTAGATTGCAGAAACTGAGGGGAAGAAATTTTAAAATAGGATTCTCAAAGAGGCCTAAGGGAATTAGCTGCCAAGTCCCCTTGAACTTCAGTTGTTTAGGCTCTTTTGAAAATCCAAGCCAATAGCTATTAAAAAAGACTTATTTTTTTAATCTTATTATGTCAACAAGGCTAATTTCATTCATTCCTCCTTGCTTTCTCTTAGCCTGTTTGTTCTATCAGTTGGACTGTATATCCTAACTGTCTGTGTGTCCTTCTAGCCAACTGTCTAGTCTGTCCTTGTGTCCCTGTCACATTTATGCCCTGTTCATGTTGGTGCCTCTCCAGTAAATGGCTCTGTCTCTCTCCTGTACTCTCCCCTCTTCTTTGGAAGGACACACTATTATTCTGCACATTGTCTCTGGGCCCCTTGCACCAAACACTTCCTTTGCATTGTTACAACTTTGCTTCTCCATCAGGAAGTATAATATCCTCACTGTGTTCAAGAGAGGGAGAAAATGCAAAAGGCAAAACCAGTAAACAGGTATAGTAATTAGATCTGATGCCTCAGCTCCGGAGAGGAAATTAGGAGATAAATTAAATTTTGGTCCCATTGGAAGGTTCCCCAATGGGTATTGATCAAGCTCAGGTGAGCTAGGAACAACCAGAGGAGAATTTATTAATTAGAAGCTGACATCCAATTGCTTCTCCCTCTCCCAGCTTGTAGGTTGTAGTTTTTGTCGCTTACAAAGGCAGCAGGTAAATTTATTTAACCTTCCTCCTTTGTCTCTGTCCAAGAAGCAGTGGAGTGGAAGTACAAAGGCTGGCAAAGCTCATTAAAGGTGGGGACTCTGAAATGGAGTCCAGTTCTTGGCATAGCTTTCCCTAGGGATGCTCAGGTTTGCTTGGCATTTGCCTCTGACACCCTTCCCTTCATCTTTATGGCTGCTATCTTGGTAGCAGACCTAAGGTGTGTGCAAGCGTTTAAATCAATTGGTTGAAGTTGCACCTGCCCTTGGTGATGGCATCCCAGCCTGCTCTGTGGGCCTTCATGAGCTGTCAGAGATTGCTGAGAGCAGCTGAGTGCACAGGGTGGCTCTGACTGGCTGGCTGCCATAGGAAACAATGCCTGCCTCTGGCAGACTAGTAACCCCCTCCCTCCTTCCTTGCTCTGAGGCTGCCACCTAGAACCTGCCCACTCTTTGGTCAATTACTGGTGCATCATGTTCTGCTCCTGCACCCCACCTTGGAGCCCTACCTTGGGGGAGATAAGATCTCAGAAGTGAGGGAGGTGGTAGAGAAGCCTTCTCACAAGGAGGGGAGAAAGAAAGAGACAGTATGCTGAGGAACCCTGGTAGGGGATTGGACTTTGGGAGCTGGGCTGCCCAGTCTTAAGCCCTACCAGGAGCAGCCTAATCCAGTCATGAAGAGACCAAAGTTACACATAAACTGGTTTAAATGATCAGAAACTGGGTTAAACCTATAACAGAACATAAGTTCAGTGCACATAAGCCAGTTTCAAAATGGCTGAAACTGGCTTAAGATAAACATGATTGAATGTAATATCAGACTTAACTAATTTGGGTCAAACCAGTTTATGAAACTTCTGTCCCAGACCTCTTTCTGGTTCAGGTTAAATCTCAGTCCCCCAGCATGCTGTTCAGCCCTGTGATGGGCTGTGCTATCTGCTCCAGACAGCAGGGCTGGCCCCACCTCTCTGCTTCCCTAGCTGGATCAGTGAGAGCTGCCTGACAAGGGTGGTGGGCAAGCCCAGCTAGGGATGCATGCCAGTCTACAGGGGGGACAGCCTCCCAACCCAGGCAAACCCCAGCTGGAGTCTGGGGCCAGGGAGGGGGGTTAAACATCCCTTCCCCTGCTGAAGCTTACTGCTGGCTGCAACTGTGGACTACAAATCCCAGAGGCACCTGAAAGTAGGAAGAGGAAGTGATGCACAACCCTGCAGGGTCCTGCTGCTGTAATTCTGGGCTGTAAATCCCAGAGACCTTGAGGGTAGCAGGAAGAGGAAAGTGAACACACAGCCAGAGAACTGTGCTCTAGTATTCCTTGGCTTCTGGCCTGAGCCAGTGCAGGCATGTGGCTGCATTTCCTAAATCAAAGGTAACTGTCTATTCACTTCTCTTTCAATTTAATCTGTGCATCTTAGACTAACCTGGAAAGACTGAATTGATTCAGCCTAAGTCTTTCTGACTGTCTGTACCTAACCAATCTGTTGGGGCCACACTGTGCTGCTATGCTATGCTGCTCCGTAGCTGCACTGTACCAGGGCTATGCACACATGACTGTGTTGGGCCAGGGGCAGTGGGGCTGGGTCATGGTTGTGCACTCTGCCCCCCTCCTGGGTTGGGGCAGTCACAATCCATCATGCAGGGAGCAGATAGCGGGTCTGCCTTGGCTTTGTTCTTTCACCATCCTGCGATCCTGATTCTGGCCCTGGCCCCAGCTTCAGCCTTAGTCCTGACCCCAGACCTGCCTGTCTACCCACCTGTCTCACTTCTGGGTGCTGCTTTCCATCTTCCCGTAGCCCCATCACATTCCCAAGCCAAGCATGCCCTGCCCATGTGGGTCCCAGGACAGTCTCCATGGAGACCCCACGCACCTGCTTTGTCTGGCACCCCCAGCAGTGGGTATAGGGCAGATAGGCTGGGGTGCCCAGGTAGTGAGTGGGGCTGTGTCTGGTGGTGGCAATGGTACTAGCAGCGGCATCCAGAAGGAGCTACTGCCACCAGGGCTCCTGGGAAGTGAAGTCCAGCCACCATGCCACCCCAGCCCCAATGCGCATCTGGGGGCAGCAGGACTGGCCACTTGCACCATGGCCCAGGCTGTCCCCTGCATGTGGGCTTGGAGAGACCAAGGGACCTGTTGTGGGCTGGATAAAATCCCTTTGTGAGCTGGATCCAGCCCATGGGCCTTTTCTTTTTTTCCCATCCCTGGATTAGGGCAACAGCAGAGCTCCCAAGAAAGGAGCCAAAGGACTATTTAAGTGGGAAGTACCCTGAAACTAGTAGGGTGTGGGAAAAGCCTCACCAAGCATACAAAGTGGCAAGGAAATCGCAATGAGTACAGATGGTCCTTCTGGCCTCTGCATTTGCAGGGCAGCTGGAGCAGAAAACAGAGATGTGAATGGCAGACAGAGCACTCACGAGGCCCATTAGCAGACAAAGGCTAGAGTTGACAATAATGAGGTCACCAGGGGTAACAGAGAAGGGTGCAACCACACAAGACAGCTTGCCTCAAAATCTGTAGCATTGGGAGCAGAAACAGGATGAAGAGAATTTGAAAGTGTGTGTCAGTGGAGGGGGTTGTTAGAACTAGGGATGGATTTTGGAAGAAGGAGGGATCATGCTTCTGGTTGTGTGGTAGAGGAATGCAGGGTGGAGGAGATGGAATTCCAGTGTTTGTGGGAGGGATTGCTCTGCTCCACCCAGCAAACAGAGAGTGACCTTGTGGGAGTAAGCATGAGTTGTTTTTTACCCCTAGTGATTGATGAGGCATGTCACCTCTGGCATGACCTGGACCATGTACAATGTCCAGCCAGGGTGGATGCCTCCAAACCCTGAACTTTCAAGGGTCACCTCCCTGCAACACCCACCCTCCAAGCTCAATCTTTCCAGGGGCATCTCTACCTGTTGGCCAAGGATGGACAGTCACATCCCCCCAAACTCTCAAATTTCCATAACCAACTTCCTGCTGGCCTAAATTGGTCTGTCCACCCTCCTCCCTCTCTACCCCACCTGAAATGCCAGAACTAGCTCTCATACACAGGGTCTGGGCCTGGGGGTGTTGGTGTCTAGGACTTTGGTTTTAGGGTTTAATGTTTGGGTCTGCATCTTGAGGTCCTGGGTCTTTGGGTCTGTATCTGGGTCTTGGGAGGCTTTGGAATTGACTCTTGGAGCTTGGGACTGGTGGGTCTGGAGGTCTGGGTCTTGTGCAGGGGACCCCTGTGCTTCCCTGGAGCCCCAGAGCTCAGCACAGGGCTATGGACTGGGGCTGGATTTTCCCAGCCCCAAAGCTGATAGGTGGCGGGATTTGCTTTGTGTTCAGCTGGAGCAGTGGAGTACATCCTGACTGCCAGAGTCTCTCTCTGGAGGGAAGGGAGCAGGGATGTGAGCACTGCACACCAGGATGTCAGAGTGAGTACCAGAGGAAAAAGTGGCTCCATTTGTCAGGGGAGGTGTACAAGCATTTGTTCTACCAGTATAACTTCTACCAGAGGTGACTTCTACCTACTGTGACATAATAAAGATTTTCCACCATGCATGCTATTTTTGCTCCAAGGGAAGCATTGTGAACACTTTCACTTACATTTTTCTACCAATGGAAATGTAACACTTGTACATACCCTTAGTCTCAACTCTGAGACCCACCACTGGTCATTTTATCTGCCTTTCCAGCTGGTATTTTTGTGAGCACAGTATCCCAGGGTCTTAAGTCAGGCACCCAGAAAATGAAGTATACAAAATTAGTAACCACTTGCAAAAAATGTGGTTTAACTATTTTGTCCATCATCACACAGGAACTCTGTGGTGGAAGCAGGGATAGAATCCATTCCTCCATAGGCAATGTGGGGGGGGGGGGCACATACCCCCCCAAGAGTTCTGGTGCCCCCCCTGACCGTGAGTGCTTTGGCTGGTAGGGGTCATGGAGAATGCTTGTGTCCCCCCCAAAATAAATTGGCTCCGCTGGCAGCACGTTGCCTGTTGTGCCACATGCAGAAGTGCCGGCACTTCTGCCACCACTGTGCTGCATGCAGAAATGCTGGCACTTGTGCCACTAGTGCACTTGGTGACTGGCTGCTGGGGAACACCCCCCACCCCGGTCATACCTTGCTGGTACCCCCCAGACTCAGGATGCACTAGTCACCCATGCCTGCTTCCAAGACAGCTTTCAATTGTCTTAACTATGGAAGCCTCATATTCCTTCCCATTGTTTACTGCATATTTCTTAGCTTTTGTAACAAATGAAGCAGGGCCCCCAGAGACAACCTCATCCTTTGTTATACAACCCTAATTCATCCACAGAGAAGGTTTGTGTACTAAATAAAGCTGGTATCCTCTGGAATACATGGTACGTGATCATGTAATTAAAGACTGTATAATAATGAGGTACAGAGAAATAAATTGAGGATGCATTTGAGAGTTTTGGCATTTTCTAACTTTTGACTGCATGACTTTGCAATATCTATAAAATTCTCTTAGTGTGGATTTTGTAAGAGTAATTACAACAAACTGTACACACAAAGATTCTTTTATGTCATATATCCATAGTGTTGGAAACTTTAGATCCACTGTACAGACATCTGCCACTCGTGCTAATGAAATAACTGATGGCAGTGGTATGCTGCCATCCATTATGTGAACATGCACTAGAGGGGTGACATGCATGCTTTGCCTTTGGGTTTCACAGATATTAGGAACATAGGATATTTACTGACAGCAGAGGACTCCTGAGACTTAGAAATCTTGGACTCCATTTCAGCCTCTGGCAGGGAGTACACTCTAGTACAGTGGTTCTCAACCTTTTTTGCACCAGGACCCATTTGTAAACTTCAGTGGCCATTCCTGACCTAGTGCTGCTCCTGACTTGCTGTCCCCCAGTTCCCCAGTATGTGGGGCAGGGGGTGGGTGTGTGGGGCATGTTGGGCCCCAAGCAGCCCCTTGCAAGCTGGAACTCTGCCAGCCTGCAAGGAAAAAGCCATGGTTTCTTATGTTTTTCTCTTTTAAAGGAGCATCTATTTTTAAAGTTTGTTCACAACCATTTCATATATTCTTTTGACCCACTTTTGGGTTGTGACCCACGGGATGAGAAATGCTACTTTAGTGGGTACAGAGTCTTATGTCTGCTCCCTACATGAGTGATTTCTTATGGCCATCTCCTCCATTTTGTCCAGTCCTCCCTCTCCTGAACCTGTGGCTCCTTGGCTCAAAATCCTTGTCCAGCCTGTTCTAGTGTTCCCTCCCAGCTCACTGTCCAAATCCCAACTTCTTGTTGTTTCAAGTCTCTCTTCCTCCACATCCCCAGTTCCATGCTCTTTGCCCAGTCACTGCTAGCTTCCCATCCCGACTCTTTGTCCAGTCTCTTTTCCCCTTAATTCTTCCTCTATGTTGGTTGGATGATAAGCTGGCCATCAAGGGCACAGGAGAAATGGATTCTTTTGTTCTTCTAGCCCACCATCCCATACTGGCCAGAACAGCTGGGAGCAGCTATTGTGGGGGGGGAAAAAACAGCTTTGCCCCACTAGTTCTAGACTGGAGTATACTCAGTTCATCTCATTTTACCTCATTTATCCAAAAAGCAAAAGTACACTATGCTGTTGCCTGACCACAAGAAGACAGAGCCTCCATTTTCAACTTCATTCACAAGAAGACACCTTCTTTTGTACAATGACCTCATCTTTCCTCACATCAGGTTGGCCAAACTGGTTTATTGCCCCCCCACAGAATCTCCAGCACCACTTCCTACTGCATATAACTATTCTTAGGAGGTCTTATAGTCAAACCCTTACCAATCTGTTCCTTCTTACCTTGGGAGATTTTCCTGAGGTGCTAGTAGTGGCATATGAACTTGGGTTGCATCTGATATACTGTGTTCTCTCAGAGCTTTAGAGCAGGGGATCAGTGTACCCCTGGTGGTCAGACACGGAACAGGGAGGGGGGGAGGGAGGGTGCATGGCCAAACGTGGAGTAGTGGCAGCTGCTATGTGTGAGCTTCCCCTGCCCCCTCATGTGCAGCTGGGTGGGTGGCGCCTGCACGGCAGTGTGGGATGCTGCGTGGCAGCGCTTCATCCCCACCCAC
>NW_017728997.1:49922787-49923525 GCF_001723915.1 Gavialis gangeticus | reverse complement strand
GGTGGGTGGCGCCTGCACGGCAGTGTGGGATGCTGCGTGGCAGCGCTTCATCCCCACCCACCCACCTGCCCGTGTGTACCCCTTAGGGCCTTCTCAAGTACCCCTGGGGGTACACATACCCCCAGTTGATAATCCCTGCTTTAAAGCATTAACATAGGGAATATTAACTTTTTCCTTGTGATTTATAACAGAATGACCTGAATAATTTTGCATTTCCTTGGAGTGGGAAAGACTATATATGAAACAGAGTACTGACCAGGGCATTTGACAATGAATCTGAAGAAGATGACAGAAGAAGCCATTTTCCCTTTATTCTCCACTGTTGAAAGTAAAACCTGCAAAGCTGCATGAAAGTTTCTTTTAGATTTATTTCCATTGGTTTATTAGCTGTTGGGCCTAGAAATTTTTATACCTGATTTAATATCTTTTCACTAGGCCTAGGAGTTAATGTTTCCCCGCTAGGTGTTGGCCATTTGCAGAAAGGGTTGAACAGACAAGGCAGTGTTTTAAACTCTAGAATCCATCTCAAAGTTGGGATTTTAACTTTAAAAATGAATTTAGTGTTGGGGAAAGATAGTGGCTTGAGGATCCTATAAATGGAATTCTTTACTTAGTGGCAAAACAGGTATATGACAGACAGTAGTGGGCCAGGTTCCCTACTACACCAGGCCCAAACAACATGACTTGGAACCGACTTGGAGATATAGTTTCATAGTTGGTAGGGTCGGAAGGGACCTG
>NW_017728997.1:49913663-49922776 GCF_001723915.1 Gavialis gangeticus | reverse complement strand
CTCAGCACTCTGGGGTGGAGATCATCAGGACCAGATGATTTAACTACGTCTAGTCTCTCCAGAAGTTCCCTGACTAGATCCTCTAGAACAACTGAGTAACTAAGTCTGATGTTCTAGTCAGCGCTTGTCCTCTCCATTGTGACTACCAACTAGTCATGGTGCCAGCTGCTTCCTTTCTTGATGTGATACTGGTCCACTAGGAGCTGGACTGGAATCAGTTACTTGTATATAAAATAATGGCACTCAGCAACTGTAATCACTGATGATCACCACTTATCTCGAGTCAGAATGGACCTACAATATTTACCTAAAAGGGAATAGATTTATAACTTGTTTCAGTCTCCTCTTGCTGGAAATGTAAACATGCAGGATATTCTTTAGCAAAATAATTAATAGGGTAGAAGAAAGGAATAAGGCAAATGGAATGAGAGCGACTTTTCTATGCAAATGTTTTGGACTGCTCTCTTTCCTTTGATTTAGGTATAGGGCTCTCCTTGATGTCAGTGTAGGCCTGTTTCCAGGTAGGGAGGTTCAATAGCCAATATGGTATAAGTAAGGCAACTAGAAGAACAGTCTCCAGGAAGTTCTGCTACACTTAATTCATTGCTGAATTTGAGACAATATAAAAAGAAACAGGAGACTGAGTTCCACTAATGTCCAAGGCCTTTCTGCAAACACCAGGGACATCTTTTGGGATCAGCCCATTTCCTGACCTTTATTTAGCAAATGGCACCCCACGTTGTACAGATGTTCACACAAACACCTTGATCATGTGAAGGCAACAGCAAGGAACAGGGAACTCCTTTCTGATGCCAGATTTGAAATGAAATCATGGTCTTGTTGGAAGCCAATAGCAAAACTTCCACTGACTTCAGTGGAACCAGTTTTTCATGGAGTTGGATGTTATGGATGTGATGGATGTTTTCATGGAGATGGAGGATACGTTAACAAGGAACAGTGTAGTTAAGCATCTAATTCCACTTGTACCTCAAGTCAGTGCAGGGGTCCATGACATATCCCACCCTGACTTCTGGTCAGTTGGAGAACTTTGCCGTCGGAGAACTGAAGAAATGAAACCAAATTCCACCTTGGGCAAATGCTGCGGCTGGTATAAAGACTAAGGGGAGGTGGCTTGCATCCTCCCTATTTAGGAACTACTGCAGACAAGTTCATTCCACAAGCGTGGTCTCAGGAAGTCCTTAAGCTGCACTCACTTGTACCATAGCTAGGATTCAAATTAAAGTCCGACTCTTTGGGCGGGGGGGTTGTGGTGGTGGAAGCTGGAAAGAGCTGCTGCTGCTGCCTGAGGTGCGGGGCGGGCTGGGGAGACTTATCTTTTATGGGGGATCTGCACTTCTCCAGACTTCTGGGGCCCTTGCACCAATATTATGTGCGACCCAAGAAGGTATGGCTGAATTTGGCCCATGGTGTTTACTTTCATTTCACGCAGGCCACACAGTCGTAGTCACTGGCATAAGCTGGATCAAAACCAGTGATCTAAAGCTGTATAGCTCATCTAGCCTAGTTTGCATCTCCTGTTCTCTCAAGTTCCGATGCTGACATAAATACTTTTCCTTGCTATGACTGAGGCATATATCTGCCTTAATTTCTGGTTACTGTTGTTCCTCTTTTCTTTTCAGTATTCTCCATTCTTTTAAAAACTATGGTGGCTTAAAACTGGATTAGGCAGATTGACCACTCTAGAGAGTGTGTTCTGCATGGGACTTCAGGATTTTGGCCTCAGTCATCCTGATACCAAGGTCCTGGATTTCCAACTCATTCTATACATGTTAGCCTTTGTTGTATCACTGAGTGCAGCTGCAGAATTCATCAAGCTTAGCAAGCTAAATTAATTCATAGTGTAACTCTCCTGACTTAAGTGGGCCTGAACTAGTGGAAGATTCAGCCTTATGTATGTGTAGCAAGACGGTGCCCTGGGGTGGCTGTGGTGCCCCTGGTGGCCATATGGTTCCTGCCCTGCTCTGTCTCTATGGTACCCTGCCTTTGCTTTCACTTGCCATGTCTTGATATTCTTAATAGATGTAGAAAGGAAGGTTGCCTATGGGCCTTAGAGAGAGCCTTGGTCTATCTTCTTGCCAGCAGATCCCCCTTACTTGGATCCCACTGATCTTAAGCAATCCTTCCCATTAGGTAGGCCCCCTTGGCCTGCACGTGGCCCAGGGCACCCATTGCCTTATAGGTTATTCACAGCCTCCGACCCTGTGTATAGCCATGCCCATGCCTCACAGCTGTTGCCAATCAATCAATTTGGTGGGCACTCAGCCCCCTGTCTAATTTCATGCCTCACTGGGCCTCTCTCCCGTTGTCAGTCTCTGCCCCTCTTGGGCTGCTGGGCTCCATGCCATGGTCTCTGCCCCTTTTGGGCAGTACTACTGCTTGCACCCTGTCCTTGGCAGTCTCAAGCCCCTCTGGCACTCTGAGACCTTCTATCCTTCTTTCTTAGTCTGGTCCACTGGTCTCCACCCTTCCTGGGCTGTGGGCCCCTGGCCCTGGTATTCACCTCTCTAGGATGTATGCCCCCAGCCCTAGTCTCACCCTCTAGGGCAGGAGTGGGCAAAATACAGCCCACAGGCTGGATCCGGTCTGCCAGGCCATTCTATCCGGCCTGTGAGGCCCCTAAAAAATTTAGAAAATTAATATTCATCTGCCCCTGGCTGCCTGTCAAAAGTGAAGGTAGGGCCCAAGGGAAGTTGGCAGGACCAAGCAACTGCAGAAGCAAGGCCTGGCAGGCCCCTCCAGCCCAGGCCAACCAAAGGGTTCTGGCCTGGGACCCTGGGAATGTTCCTGCCTCCCTGCGCTGGAGGGAAATTCAGATAAAAGAGGAGGAGGGGGAGGAGGCAGAAGAGGATTGTGGACGATCGCTCAGTCCTCAGAGTTGGGCCAAGCTGGCTGCTGTGCTCCCAGCACTGCAGCCAGGAACCACACGGTGCCTGTGATTCTTGGCTGGCTCCATGCAGTGCTGGCCAGGCCTGTCCAGCTCTTGCTGCATCTAGCGGACTTGGCCATGCAGCTGGGATGTGGTGCCGGAGCTGTGAGCTGGAAGGACCGGGGTGGGAAATGGGGAAGCGGTAGAAGGGCAGTGGTGGCAGTTGGGGGGAAGTGGCTGTGAGCAGGAGCACAGGGCAAATCCCCCCCCTCCACACATGCCACAACCCTCCCCAGCCACCCCCCCACTCACAGGTCCCCCACAAACCCCATACCCACCCACACCATACTCCTCCACAATATACAAGAATAAGATTTCATTTTGAGCTATTGTGTAATCACCTCTATGTACACTGCACAAATGCATGTAAATCAGGACAAAAATATTTTTTTTAATCAAATATATGAATGTTGTAGTAAATGTTTGATTTTTAGAATATAATTTTATATTTTTCTGGTTCCTAGATGGCAAACCCTTGCTGAAAGGAATATTTCTGGGAGGGCAAGGGGAGAGACTTCTGGTGGCAAAGATCAGAGGTTAGGTGGCGGGACTTCTGGTCCCAAGGTGGCAACCAGGGGTTGGGGCACCTGTCAAAGGGTGGGACTACCCTTGCAGCCCTTGACAGTTTGCCAAAACTCGGTAAGTAGCCCTCTGCCTGAAATAATTGCCCGCCTCTGTTCTAGAGTTTCAGGCCCCTTCCCTATTTCTTGCTCCTCTTGGGCTGCAGGCCCCTGACCCTGTTTCTTGTCCTGCCCTGGGCACTCTCTCCACTCTGATCAAGGCCTTAGCTACACCTTGCTCTGGGTGCTCTCTCTACCCTGCTCAGGGTACTGGGACCACCGACCCTGTCTGGCTTCAGCCTGGGCCAGGCTTCATCCTCGCTTTTGGCTACCAGCATGTGTAACCCAAGCTGCTTCTGAACCTCGAGCCCCAGCACCTGGCAAAGTTCACAACAAACATGCGCCCCTCAGGCACTACAGGAACCTCCTCTTACCCCTAACAGTTCCAACCCAAACTGCCAGTTCAAACTCAAATATAACACAAGTGCAACTTAAATCTGTAACTTAAAACTAAGCCCATTAGCTGGCTACTAAAGACCACCATTCATTCAGCATCTCTGTTCCCTACCAGCCCTCAGCTCCTCGCTTGTTCTCAGACTTGGTGGGGTCTCAGTTGGTCCCCCTACAACAGCCATCTTGCAACAGGAATCTTTCCCCTTTTGGCCTCCAGGGTCAAACTGCCTACCCTGGCTCTGGACCTGGGTTTATATGCCACCCTGGCCCTGCCCTCTTCCAGTCAGGCTACTGGTGTTTCCTGGTTTGGTTTACTGGCTTAACTCCAGGGTAGCTTACTGCTGCTAGTCACTGCTGCAGTAGTACTGTATCCCCTATACAGGGCACTAGCTTATTGTACTAGTGCAGAGCAAACTGCTTTGCAGTAGGTACTTGCAGCAGGTATATCCCTGGGGACCTGCTCACTGGCAGCTCATAATGAGCAGTCTCCCCCTCCTGAGGCGTTCCTGGCTGCTTTTTTCACCCTTAAAGTAACAGGAGCCCTAGGCTTCCTGTTACAATACCTTATCTGTGTAAATGGAAGTGAGATGTCCTGTGAATAATTCCTAATTATGATGTGTACTAAAAATGATTGATTGTAGTCCTATTTTTCCAATGAAGTAGCAAAACTAAATTCTATTTTAGCTAATTAAGATGGGGCATTGGCAGAGGTAATTAGTATGCGGGCTTTTTATACATGGAGAATGGTATTCACATTTGAATTTTGGCCAAAAGTGAAGTGAATTCTGTGCTCTCATCGTATCCTCTTGTTAGTTAATGGACTTATAGAGTTATGGCACAGTGCCTCAATCTGCCACTGGAGCAACAGAAGAATGCTGCAACTCAGGGGCATTGGCAGATCTCTCTAGAAACTAGGAATAGCATAGCAAGGGATGCTGCAGATCATTGACAGAGCCACGTGGAAATTCCTGCAAACACAGGAGGGGATGCAGTGAGGAGTGAGGGGTTTTGGAAGACCTGGATGTGTGGACCAAGACTGGAAGAGGGTAGGATACTGCAGGTGCCAAGCATGTTCTCTTTACATGCCCCACACACCCACCCCCTGCCCCACATACTGGGGAACTGGGGGACAGCAAGTCAGGAGCAGCACTAGGTCAGGAATGGCCACTGAAGTTTACAAATGGGTCCTGGTGCAAAAAAGGTTGAGAACCACTGTACTAGAGTGTACTCCCTGCCAGAGGCTGAAATGGAGTCCAAGATTTCTAAGTCTCAGGAGTCCTCTGCTGTCAGTAAATATCCTATGTTCCTAATATCTGTGAAACCCAAAGGCAAAGCATGCATGTCACCCCTCTAGTGCATGTTCACATAATGGATGGCAGCATACCACTGCCATCAGTTATTTCATTAGCACGAGTGGCAGATGTCTGTACAGTGGATCTAAAGTTTCCAACACTATGGATATATGACATAAAAGAATCTTTGTGTGTACAGTTTGTTGTAATTACTCTTACAAAATCCACACTAAGAGAATTTTATAGATATTGCAAAGTCATGCAGTCAAAAGTTAGAAAATGCCAAAACTCTCAAATGCATCCTCAATTTATTTCTCTGTACCTCATTATTATACAGTCTTTAATTACATGATCACGTACCATGTATTCCAGAGGATACCAGCTTTATTTAGTACACAAACCTTCTCTGTGGATGAATTAGGGTTGTATAACAAAGGATGAGGTTGTCTCTGGGGGCCCTGCTTCATTTGTTACAAAAGCTAAGAAATATGCAGTAAACAATGGGAAGGAATATGAGGCTTCCATAGTTAAGACAATTGAAAGCTGTCTTGGAAGCAGGCATGGGTGAGGAGCTCTGGCAGAACATGCTTGGTGCCTTCCTGCACTGACTAGCTCTATGCAGCAGTATTAGCCCCTTATTATCAGAAGTACTACAGTTAAAGTAAATTATTCCAGGAAAGGAAGCAATTCTAGCATAAAAGCAGAAACTGTAAGTGATTTTTCAGAGTAATTGGAGAAACAGAAACAAAACTTGGCACCCAACATGATCTGCCTTTTCTTTCTGTCTGAAGAAGAGCTAGAGTTCTTTAAAACTGCATGGCCATCCTCTCTTTAGGAAAGAGAAGAACAGAGATGGATATAGTTCTAACTTGTTTGAGTTTACATGTTCCTACACAGTCACTCACTCTTGAGTCCATTGAGGAGTGACAACATTATGGCTCTCCTGGTCTGCTTCACACTAGAGCTGTCCAGAAAAAATGAAGGCAGTCAGGAAATCAGACAAGTTTGCTGTCATCTTTGTGGAGTCTAGAAAATCTGGAAGGTAAGGGTTACTAATGATGCCCATATGATATGCTGTCTCAAATCAGGCTGGAGTTGTGGATGAAGTTTGGAGCTGCCCTTGGGAAACGTAAGTACTATTCTGGGCTCTGTCACTGATTTGCTGCATGATCCTGGTAAAAAATTACTTCACCTCTTCATGCTGTGTTCTGCCTCCCTTCCCTCCTGATAATTAGAGAGGAAAATACTAACACGCTTTACTAAATGTTTTGAGATCTGCAAGCAGTAATGAGCCACAGTATACACTGAATTTCCGTAACTAAACTACTATATTCATAGGAATGATCCTGCCTCACTAGATGACCTCTCAAGGGCCCTTCCAGCCCTATTTTTCCATGACTTTTTGACAGTACAAACTAGGTTTAGTTTCCTGTTGAGAGAGACCCCAAACTCAGTCTCTTGCCATGTCTCTCTAACCTACTTTTGCACGCTTCTGCACTAACTTGCATGCACAAGGAGGAACTGTATTTGAAGCACTTTGAATGACAGGTGTATATTTTATGCTAATTTGTTTTAAAAATTATATATATTTTGACATAAATACAAAGAATTAGGATTACTTGAAAGCCTTCACCTGGCAGGTTGCAGTTTCTGTACTCTCCCATGAGCCTTTGAGGATAATATCACTGCATTTCTTACCAGTTACCCTCCTGACTCATTTATTGCAACTGTTAATTATTTATCCACTTACTAATATAATGTACTAATAATTTTATTAGCAAATTTAGTACTAAGGAAATGTGCCAAACAGACAACCCTGGAGACTGAAGTGCTACATCATCCTCAAAAGAGGCATGCTGCAGAGGGCAGGTTTACATACCAAGTTACTTGGTGTAATAAAAGGTGTGATTTCTTCATACTACCCCCCCTCCCCTTCCCTCTGATCAATAAAGGTGTTGGGTTACAGCTTGCCTAGCTGTGTTACTGTGGAGGAAGGAGAGAAGCTATCTGCTCCCAGCTTGGCCAGCAAAGTTTACCTTTTTATTTTCCCTCAGTTCTACCTGATGCTGTCTCGGGATGCTTCGGACTAAAAGAAACACTCAGAAATATTACTGTGGGCAAAGCACCCCCAAGGTTCACAGGGGGTGACTGTGTTTGTGGCCCAGTTGTGGGAGTCATTCCATAAATGGGTAGAGGGAGCCAAAGCTGACACCAGAGATAAGGTGCTGGACCTTATGGTGCTAGATCAATTCTATTTCAGGTGCCCTTGGGAGATTAAACACCTATTCAGGGTTAAGGAGCCCAAATCAGCCAGTGAGGCTACTGACATTGCTGATCAGCTGTTGCTAAATTGGGAGGGGCTGGACAGAAGGCCTCCCCACTTTGGGAAGGACCACAAGGGGTTCCAAAAAGGGGGGAAGGGAGAACCAGTCCCAAAATAGGAGCTTCTCCCCCAGAGCACAGGGTGGCTCTGGATTTAGTCAGTCTACCCAGATCAGCTAGGAAGGGTTGCTTGGCCAGCTGTCAGGAGTCTGGTCAGTTCAGAGCCAGCTGCCCAAAGCTGAGCAACCCCAGTAAGCCTATCAACCAAGAAACAGCTGTGCACAAAGAGAAGGGAACCCTGAGCCACTCTGAGGGATGTACCTGTATCTTCAGGATTACAAACCCAGAGAAGGTAATGGCCTCCCACAGGGAGGAGGTAAAGGTATATGAGAGAACCATCACTGGCAAAGTAGACTCAGGGGCCAGTGTGTCATTGATCAATGCCACCCTAATTTTGCTATCGGACATAGTCCCTGGAAAGACCCTTACCATAAAAGGGGTGGCATATCAGCCATTTGAGGTACAGGTGGCATGTCTCCTCATCGAGTGGAAGGGCTGGAGAACGTGCGTGGAGATGGGCGTATTAGAAGATGCTTCTGCCCTCCTGCTGATGGAGAGGGATATTATGGGACCCGGGCATAAGAAAGCAGCTTGGGGGAGTATTATAGAACCCCTCCGCATTAATGCGGTGACTTGCAGTCAGAGCAAGAAGGCGGAGGTGGTAGGTGGGAAAGCCTCCTAGAACCAGGTAACTCAGTTAGCCATGGAGGCAAGGGGGACAAGAGAAGAGAATCCCCCTTACTGTGGCAGCCAGGCAGCTGCTGAGGGGACTGACATCCCTGGGGACAAACTAAAATACAGCTCCAGGGAGGGGTCTGGTCAGTCAGTGGCAGAGAAAGCCGAAGCTCACGGGAAGGAGTTAGAGAAACGCCCTATGGAGGAAAGGGTATCGCTTTGGGAAGCACAGGAGCTCCCCACTGATTGCATACCTGGGCAGGTGGTGTTTAAGCTGGAGGTTTTAGCAGACCCCAGCTTGGAGGAACTGAGACGGATGGCCCAGGAGCAAGAAACAGAGTTTACCCTGCTTAAGAAAGAACAGGTAGTCTGGGATAAGGGACTCCTTTATCGGCTATGGGTGCCTAGGAACCAAGTTGTGTCCTGGGAGCCCTATTGCCAGCTTGTGGTACCACATAAATTCAGGCAGCAGCTGCTTGCCATGGCCCACTACCTTCCCTGTGCTGGTCACCTGGGTATGGGCCGAACTCACCGGTAGCTGCTGGTGGACTTTGATCGGCCCAGGCTAGCCTGGAATGTGATGGATTATTGCACAGCTTATGAGACGTGCCAGTGGATGAGCAAGAGTGGGGATAAGAGGGAAGCTCCCCTGCAGCCCCTCCCTAGCATTCCAAAGAGGAGGGATAGACATTATGGACCCTGTGAGGCATAAGACTCAGAAATGGAAGCAATATATCTTAACTCTTGTGCTTTTCAGGACTGTCTCGGGGGGGGGTGTGGGGGGGTAGGGACTGTGGGAGGAGG
>NW_017728997.1:49907221-49913215 GCF_001723915.1 Gavialis gangeticus | reverse complement strand
GGGGGGAAGGGGTTTGTGGAGAGGATAGGTGTGTGCTTGCCAGTGCTGGGGGAAGGTGTGCGGGCACTGGGGCTGCACCAGGACAGGGGGGTCTGAAGCAGTGCTCAGTGCTGGTGATGAGCCCAGGTCCACACTGCTGCCGTGGGGCCCTCCTGGAGGTGCCTGCCCCCCTAGTGGGGGAACAGGGCAGGGGAGCCCTTTGGTGGTGGGTGGAGCTGTGTGGCTAGGCTGGAGGCACTGGAGGCTTGTTTGCACACTTGCAGGGGTGGGGTGGCTGGGAGATGCTGGCTGGGTGGGTGTGACAGCGCAGGGTCCTAGGGGTGGCCGTGAACTCCCCTAGCGCCCCCTACCGTGCCAAGTTCGTGTCAGAGCACCCTCACCTTCTCACCCGCCATGTCTTTGATGTTAATAATGTTTAAGGGAGGCTGCCCTTTTGTCCTCTCTGACACGGTGCCCTGATGTATGTGCTGGGGGCGCAGTGGCTTTGGAGTGAGGGGCAACAGCATGGGCAGGGGCAGGGCACTGCATATCGGGGTTGCTCAGCACCAGAAAGCAGTGGAGGGACAGCTGCAGCTGGACCCGTGTCCTGGTGAGCGAAGGTGGCACAGGGAGCCCTGATTTTCCGCGATAAAAAAACTATCAAATGCCAAAATGTATAGGTATTTAGAATTTATTTTATTATAATGACTGAGGCACTAGTAGACTTCCAAATTTAAAACTGGAAATATATCAATAAACCATTGTGTTAAATTTGATACCTATATAATGGTGTTTCATTTTAATTGTGGAAAAACATAGATTTTGGGTTTTTTACTCAGAGAATTTGGCATTTTCCCCCTTTTAATCAGAGACTTTGCAATTTTTAAACAGAGAAAACCAGGATCCTTCAGGGAGTCTTCCTCTTCCATTGCACAGACATAAGTATGCTCTAGGCACAGGACAGGCTGTTCATCTGTCCTAGGCAAGGAAGTTCATACTGCAAATGCAAAGACATGGCAGCTGTGAAGGTGATTTTCTCCTGCACAGAAACAAAGTCATTAGGAAAGCAATCCAAGTTAAGAACTGTTTTAAAGACGGTACAAATCCATTTCAAATAAGTGTAAGATGTACACTGGACTAATGCGTCTAGTGCTTAGAAATGGGAACTGGACATCAGAACTTAGTTACATTTCCTGTTAGTGCGAGTATAACTTTAAGCAAATAATTTACTTCCTCTGTGCCTCAGTTTTCACATTTGTGGAATGGGGATAATACCCAACCCCTTCATGTCATTAGAGAGAGGTGCAATATTAAATAATGAATATAAAGTCCTTGGAGATCTGAAGTACATATAACTACAATATGTCATGTCAATGATATTATACCATTACATTTCTGAAGAGACTACTTGTCTGCAGAGATGACTGTCAATTTGTGTGACAGAGCTGATGCAGTGTATTACAGGAGACACTCTGACCTGCCTCTCAAAAACTGGACTTTTGGTATTTCTTTTATCATTTCGTTTTTGAAATACCAGAGATTGAATAGGTAGAGAAACACAACAGATTCTTTGCTTGGAAGATAGTAAAAAATGGGCAAATTGTTGTTATTAATCTTGCAATTTAATAGTACCCTCCAGCCAAAGATCTCATCCTATGTTTTCATACACATGAAGCAGAAGCAGCAACAACAACAGTGACAATAATCACGCTTTGCTTCTGGGCATCATCCTTATGACCTCGATGCTTGTATTGGTCTGGGCAAATCTTGCTGAGGTCACTGAGGTGCACGTCTGAGTATGTATCCTGGTCCTATTGCCACTGTGTGCACTTCCCTACCCTCTGCTGTAGCTCCCCTGAGATCCTTTCCCTATCCTCTGCCCACAGAACGGTTGATTTAACCTTGAAGTTCTCTTATCGACTGCATCGCTCTGCCGTAGCTGCAAGAGCTAAATTGTTTTCCATTGTCCGTGAACTGAATGGGACTAGGGCTTCAGTGAGCACAGGTCTGGAAGCACTTGAAATGAGATGGTCTGGGATTGAAGTGCTGCAGGTAACAGAAAAGAAAGTAAACCCGTTCCTTTCCAGAACTCCCCCTACTCCTCAGGAGCCCTGTGGCTGGGTGGGAGCCTCAGCCCCAGTGTTCTCAGGAGACTCACGCACTATCCTTTGCTCTTACTTAAATATATATATGTGAGCAAGTTTCTGTCATGAAGGAGGATGGCTGTCAGCACCAGGAAGAGCATGGCAGTTCAGGAAGAGCCTGCAACCAGACCAGCCCTATCAAACTCCAAATTTCAGATCTGTAATACTGGTGTTATTCCAATTGCTTCCTTCTAGTGCTCTGACAAAGCCAACAGTTCTATTCTGTACACCTCCTGCTTTTACAGTCCCAGGCCCTGTACAGCTCTGTCCAAGAATCTCAGTGCTGTTATGCCTCCCCAGCTCTGCCACAATACTTCAGTCCTGAACTTCGGCATTCCCAGCTTGCCATAAACATGCTTCAGGATTAAGTATAGTGCCAAACCCAATGAGGAGGGCTCAGGTCAGTGGTTCTCAACCTTTTTGGACTCAAGGCACCCCTACATAACTTTTGCAAATTGAGTGAGTGGCAGCTTTTGCAAATTGAGTGGCACCCAATGTCAAAGCTAATTTATATCTAACAGGGCTTAACTTTTTGCAGAGGGGCGGGGCAGTGGTAGTGGGGGAATCTGCCAGGTAGAGGCAAGCCTGACTTGTGCTTATCTGCTTAATTTATCTGCTTGTCTTCTCACTCATTACTTATCTCCTCCCACCTCAAGGTGCTCTTCAAAGGATCTGGTTGAGAATCACTGGCTCAGGTCACGAGCAGGGTTCAGAGATGGTCTCGATACGGAAGTGCATAAACAGAACTGACTGTGTTTGTTGGTGGATGGTATAGTGTTCCTGAATTAACCTATGATTATGCCTGCCTTGCTAGGGTATGACTACAGTGGAATCAGGAGCTGCATTTGCAGCACACACCCATATCAAGTTAATTTTATTCTACCTAGCTTAGTACTAGTAGCAATGGGCACTTCTACATAAGACGTTTTGAATGCATAAGGCTAATTCTACTGTGCATTAGTGCAGCAGGCAAAACCCATGCTAATGCATTAAAGTGCAGTTGACTTAGTCTAATGTGCAGTAGCATCACAAAAAAAACTTGTTTATCTGCACTAATGTGCAGTAGCAATGATTACAGTGCTTTAAGTTAGTACTTGTCAATACAGGTACTAAACTTAATGCACTGTAATTACAGCACATTAATGAATGTGTGTAGACAAGCCCAATGAGTCCATGGCAGTACAGGCTTCAACACAGGCCAGCTGCCCAAATTCACATCCAAGCTCCCCGACTGCTGGTGCCACCATATCCTCCTTGTCATTGTTTACCATGCTAACTAGATACAGGTTAGCTCAGCTATATCTGTCACATCCCCCAGAGGACAGCATGGATTCAACCTTTCTCTTTTCTCCCATTGTTTTCAGGACTGAAACTGGCCCAGTAGTATATATGAGCACCCCTGGATAGCGTGCACCCCTACCTGTGCTTCCTGCACCTAATGAGACCATCAGCCTAAGTTTTGCAGAGAAGCATATCTTGCCCCAGCATTGAGGAAGGCATCAAAACTGGAAGGGATTACATTTTATTCTGGAAGTTTTCATTGATACCCTGTCTCAGTCATTCTCAATTCTTGGGACTATTCCTGTGTTTGTAATGGGAATATGGACACAGGCCTGTTGCTAAGCTGTGTGCTTTTACTGTTGCTTCTCACTGCAATAAAGTGTTGTGACTAATTGACTGGGATCCCCTTGGGATTGAAAATCGAATGCAAAGACAGATTGTGTGTTTGATGATCTGTCCTGCATTTGGATTTTGTGTTTCAATCCATTTCGTCCATGGTTTCTGAGCTCTAGCACTCAGTGTCAGTCACTGCTGATGATGAGGTGGTCGCTAAGAGACTGTGATTAATTATCTGAAGAGAGTTTACACTAGCATTGAGTCTCTCTGTACCAGCAGCAGAAGCCCCCTAGAACTGTTTACTTTAAAGGTGAGCTGCAACTTAATATTAATTATTACATTAAAAATTCAATCACTTTAATTCCTTACTGCACAGAGGGCTCATGCAATTGCTTTGTGCTCCACATTTGAACCAAATGGAGGAATTTAGTGCAGAGCAGCTGAATGTGTTCTCTGCGCCCTTCCCATTCAAATGTTAACACCAGGGCACTGGGATCATAAGTATGTGGATCTACGAGAAGGGTGAGCAAAAAATGGCCTGTGGACCAGATCCGGCCCACCAACTGATTGGATTCGGCCTGCAGGCAGGCACCCACCAATTGATTGTATCCAGCCTATGGCTGCCTCCATTGTGCTCTGCATGGGGCTGAGCCCTGCCTGCTCCTGCCCGGGGCAGTCTGCACCACACTCCTGCTGTGCCTGCTGATGGTGTCAGCCCCAGCCAATGTGCACAACTTCTTGGCAGGGCTGCTCCTGGTGTGGCTGTGGCTGTCTGGATACTGCTCAGCTCCCCCTACCTCTAGCAGCTCCTTCTCCTGCCCCTGCTGCACTGCTCTGGGCAGCAGGTAGCATGGGGAAGTGGCTGTGGCAGCTGTGGGGATGTGTGCTAGATGCTACATGTCCATCCAGGTGTAGTGGGGCAGCTGCAGCTGGGAGGCTCCTGTCCCAGCATATGGAGCTCCAGCTCCAGCTTCTGGCCACCTTCCACCCACTCTGCCTGACTGGTGTGATGACCAGCCACCTGCAGCAGGCTGAGTGGGTGGAAGGTGGCCAGGAGCTGGAGCTGGACCCCCATGCCCTGGGGCAGGAACTGCCTGGCTGCAGCTTCCCCCCTGCCTGGCTGGCTGTGTGGTGCCTGGGGCATATCTCCACAGCCACTGCAGCTGCTTTCTTGCACCACCTGCTGCCCAGAACAGCATAGCAGAGGGAGGAGGAGCAGGAGGAAGAGGAGCCATGGGATGTAGGGGGAGCTGAGCAGTACCCAGCAGGTGCAGCTACACATGTACAGTCCCACCAGGAAGCTGTGTGCTGCATGCTGGCCAAGGCCATCGGCAGGTGCGGGCAAGACTGCAGCGCAGTTGTCGGGGCCTGTGAAGTGGGCTCTGTTTGATTCAGATTTGGCCCAAATCAGAGACAGTGATTCGATTCGTTGATTTGGATCACTGTTCCTGATTCGATTCAGCTGAATCCAAATCTGAAGATTCAATGCTGATTCGGACATAGACATGGCTTTAATGTTTTTTCTACATACCTCAAGGTACCAGCGCAGTTTGTGATTGCTTTGATGCTGGGGCACATGGAGTGTCCCACAGGAGTGCAGGGGACCCTCCACGTGCTTAGTAGTTCCAGTCCCCTTTTGGGTTCACCTGGGAGGCATGTGGGCCCCCCCTGTCTCGGCAATTGGCCATGGGGGGACCCCAGGTGCCCTCCCCAACCCAGGAGGCACCAGTCACCAGCCAGGGGGCATGGACCCAGAAGTGGACCAGAAGTGCTGCTGCTGAGTGCACTGGGGAGTGCTGCTGCCAGGTCTGCTGAGCGCGCTGGGGAGCCCCCCACACTTCTGTGGGATGCTCCATGCACCCCAGCATCACAGCGATCACGAGCCACCTGCTACCTAGAGGCATGTAGAAAAACATTTAAAACTGTGTCTATGTCTGAATCCCCGAATCTCTCCGAATCTATTCGGAGGGTTCCGATTTGATTTGGAGAGATTAAAGGGTCCCCTGATTTGATTCAGATTCAGAAATTCAGCCACCAAATTGGGCTGAATCTCTGCTGAATTGAATCAGGGGCAACCAGCATGGGTTCATCAGCGGCAGGTCCTGTCAGACCAACCTGGTGGCCTTTTACAACCAGGTCACTAAATCATTGGATGCAGGGGTGGCAGTGGATATAGTTTTCCTAGACTTCAGGAAGGCTTTTGATACTGTCTCTCACCCCATTCTCATTAGGAAGCTGGGGGACTGTGGCGTAG
>NW_017728997.1:49905319-49906832 GCF_001723915.1 Gavialis gangeticus | reverse complement strand
AGGAACAATGGTCACAAGCTGGCGGAGGGAAGGTTTAAGTTGGACATCAGGAGGCGCTACTTCACGGTCAGGGCGGCTAGGGTCTGGAACCAGCTTCCAAGTGAGGTGGTGCAGGCTCCCACCCTGGGGGTTTTTAAGAGGAGGTTGGATGACCACCTAATTGGGGTCATTTGACCCCAGTGCTCTTCCTGCCATGGCAGGGGGTCGGACTAGATGATCTGCTCAGGTCCCTTCCGACCCTAGAAACTATGAAACTATGAAACTATGAATCTTTGCACAGCCCTAACAGGTGGGGCTCAGCCCCATGTGGAGCACCATGGGCTAGATTGGGGTGGGGAGCAGGCTGCACCTGCACTGCACCACCCTGGTGAGCTCTGTTGCATGCATCCCCTGCTCCCGTTCCTTCCCCCCACCCATAGTCGGCTCCCGGCACCTAGTGCACAGGCAGCCCTCCACACACGTGCATGCCCCCCTACACACAATATACAAGAGTAAGTCTTTATTTTGAGCTATCTTGCTATTGCCTCTCTATATATATTATTAAAAACACATAAATAAGGACTTTTTAAAATTAAAATGTATTATAGTAGATATTTGATTTTTAGTATATGATTTGTTTAAATGATATTTTCTGAAACATTTTGTATGTGCTGCCTTTGACAGCTTAGCAAAACCTGATAAGTAGCTTGTCAGCTGAAATAATTGCCCACCCTTGATCTAGGAGCTTTGACCCCTTTTACAAATGGCACGGAGCATAAAGCTTTGGGAAGCAGAGCTGGGAAAATAGTGCATTTTGTGGTTCAGTGACTCAACGAAAAACTTGAGGGAAAACTGTTTCAGGTTGAAGTGAAAGAAAGTTGTTCAGTTCTTTGACAAAATGAGAAAAACAACGAAAATGTTTTGGTCACCCTCAAATATTTCAGCTTGGGTTGAATGACACATTAGACTTTTGAGTAATTTAATCCTTCCCCCACCCCCCTCTTTTTTTAATTTTTTTCTTTTTATATTTTAAATGTAGGTCAAATTTTAAATATAGTTTGTTGCTTTGAAGTGAAAGACAGCAAGGTTTTGTTTCACAAATATCAGAATGAGATTTTCAGCCTTTCCTAAATTGGAGTTTTATTTCGAACCTGTAGAGCACTCATGGTGCTCTGGCATGGTGCCAGAGGACTGCAAAAGGCCCAATGTGGTTTCCATTTTCAAAAAAGGGAGGAAGGAGGACCAAGGAAACTATAGGCCAGTCAGTCTTACCTCGATCCTGGGCAAGCTTTTTGAGAGAATTATTCTAGCGCATGTCCATGAGGGGCCAGCAGGGGAGATTATGCTTAGGGGCAACTGACACGGGTTCATTAGAGGCAGGTCCTGTCAGACCAACCTGGTGGCCTTCTATGACCAGGTCACCAAATCCTTAGATGCAGGGGTAGCAGTGGACGTAGTCTTTCTGGACTTTAGGAAGGCCTTCGACACTGTCTCTCACCCCATTCTCATTAAAAAACTAGGGGACTGTGGTGTC
>NW_017728997.1:49901523-49904883 GCF_001723915.1 Gavialis gangeticus | reverse complement strand
GGCAGGGGGTCGGATTCGATGAACTGCTCAGGTCCCTTTCCACCCTACCAACTTCAAAACAACTATGAATCTATGAAATGAAATTTTGCAACGTTTTTTCTCTAGGTTTTCCAGCTCAAATTATTTTACAAATTTAAGATGAATAATTTTGGTCTCACTGCCCCCAATTTCTTTTTTTGGATAATGTGCTATTTGTTGGGAAAAAGAAACCCAGTTCTGTTTGGAAGACAATGTACTCTCATACCTAGGAAAGCTGGAGCAGGGCTTAGGATAACAGGGGTTATTCTTGGCTCTCTTACTGACCAGTTGCATGATTTTTAAGGCAAGTCACTTTCCCTCTTGGTGTCTGTTTCCACTCCTGCCCATTTTTTGTCTTGTCCATTTAGATTACAAAGTATTAGAGATAGAAACTGTCTCACCATGTCTAAGGACGGTGCCTAAAACAGTGGGGCACTGATATTGCTTGAAGCCTTGACATGCTGCTACAACAACAGCAGCAGCACATTTTAAGTAAATGCTGTACCTTGGTTGTAGATGTACCTGCTCTATAGTCTAGGTTGAGGAATTGGATTTTAATTTAATTTAAAAAATGCAGTGGACACTTCACCTGTATAAACACCTGATTACAGCCCTTTGACTTTATTTTAAAGCAGGTGAAGCAAATAGCAACCTAAGCAAATGTATGCATGTATTTGAAAACAGATTTAAAATAGAAAGGTATTTGCAAATACTGGGTATTCAATTCTCCCTTCATCTTCTTGCCTTGTGCTATGTTCAGGATTTTATGTCCAACCTGAGGAACCTGCCACTCAAACACCCACAGTAGCCCTTTGGCAGTTTAGGTTCTTGTTTAGATAAAGAATCCTTGACTCTGGGTTTTGCACTTCCACAGCAATCTTCATCCAGAGATCTAAAAGCTGTTTACAGTGGTGGATAAATAGTATTCACTAACATACAGTGTGTCAGAATGATAGAGTTAAGTTACTTATTGAAGGTCATGTAGTGAGTCACTGCTAGAGTCAAAACTAGAATCCTGGACTTGTCCTCAAGCTGCTAGATCACAGCTGCCCTTCACTGACAGCTTGATGAGTCACAACAATTCCATGCATATGGTTCTTAAAATAACTTGTAATCAGCAAATCCTCATGGTCTTTACTCAGTCATTTCTCATGCAAAATTCCAATTAGGACAAATTCCCTTTTTCTCATTATACCAGTGCAACTCCATCAGGTGGGCAGGTTTGCCCAGATGTAAAAGGGGACAACATTTAGTCTTTTGGGTTCAATACAAGTTCTACTGGGTATAGTGTACATGCGTTGGCCATTGGTGTTATTATTAAGCAAGTTACACTAATATGGTTGGCGCTTTGCAAACCACATGGGAAGATGAAGGTTTCTGTCCGATTCAGCTCTGATCCAGTCACAGTAGCAGAATATTTTATGGGAATGTAGGCTCCCCCCCACCCCAAGACTAAACAGCCAACTCCCGGCCAGTAAGCAGTTTGAGCCACCACTGGTTTGAGACCCAGGAGGTCGAGTTTCTGTTGCCAGCTTTGACACTTACTGGGTATCCTTATGTAAGCTGCTTTGCTTCTCTGTGCCTGTTTCCTCTCCCAGTCTCTTTATATCTGGTGTACTTATTACTGTAAAGCAGGGGCGGGCAATTATTTCGGGCAGAGGGCCGCTTACCTAGTTTGGGCAAGCTGTCGAGGGCCACATAGGTAGCTCCACCCCTTGAAAGGTGCCCCGCCCCCTGGTCACCATCTTGGGACCAATGTCCTAATGTCTTGGAAGCAATGTCTCAGGGCCAGCACTGGTGGGCCCAGAGCAGGGTGCAGGCTGGCAGGGGTCTGTGGAGCTGGGCAGTGTTTGCTGCTGCTGCCCACCTGGAGCTCTTGCCATGGTAGGCTGCAATGCGGCTGCCACCGCTGCCTCTGGGCTGCCCAGCATGGGAGCTCCGGGCGGGCAGTAGCAGCAAACATGCCCGGTGCGGCAAGCAGGGGAGGCTACAGCTGCTGCCACCACAGCGCAGCCCCGACAAGTGAGCCCAGAGCTGGCACGGGGCCCAGGCTGGCAGTGGGGGCAGGTTACAAGCTGGTGCTGAGCACAGGGAAAAGCGGCCCCTTGCCTGCCCTGTGGCCGGTGCCCTGCACTGCAGTCACTTGCAGCCTGCGTGGGGCTGCCTGTGCCTGCTCAGGACAGCCCCGCGGGCTGCAAGCGGCTGCAGCAGGGAGTACTAGCTGTGGGGTGGGGGAAGGGCCACTTTTCCCCATCCTCTGCACCAGCTCCTCCTTTGCCCTCCCCTCTCCCTTTCCTGAGGTTTCAGCACCAGGACAGCCATGTGGTCCCAGGCCAGAAGCCCCTGCTGGGGCTTGCAGCTGGAGGGGCGAGGCCGGGCATGCTGTGCTGTTGCAGGAGCCTGCTGGACTTTCCCTGGGTCCTACTGCCCCTGGTTCCTGTCATCTTTGACAGGAACCAAGAACAGATCAATTTTAATTTTCAAAACTTTTTTAGGGGCCCTGTGGGCCAGATAGAATGGTCTTGTGGGCCAAATCTGGCCTGTGGGCCATATTTTTCCCACCCCTGCTGTAAAGACTCTTACCATGATTGTCCAGTGTCTAACACAATGGAGCCCTGGTCTGGGTAGAGACCATGTAGTACCACTGTAGTAAAGTGTTAACAATATGTGCAAAGTTGAAGCTACAGTACGTCACTGAACTTTATTCATTCATCCTTTCCAGGTCAACACTTGCGCATAGTCAGAAACCAGTCTCTACTACTTCTCAATGCTTTATAGTGCTGAGGTCAATTGCTTTATCCAACTCAAGGTTCTTGTTAAAGCTTCTTGTGGGATCCCTCTTTTATTCATGCAAATTGATTTCCAGTGAATAGCTTCTTGCGGCAGTCCATGCATTGGTATCTGGAGTGCTTTCCTTGAACATGTCCAAGGATCCCAAGGGGAGACAAGCCAGTGACTGGGATTTTCTCAGGTCTCTTTATTGGGGATGGAGTCATTCTGTTGAATACTCAGAATCCTTAGGCACTTGTTTTTGAAGGCATTATGTTTCCAGTCTTCATGTCGGTGGATTTCCACCTCTTGCATCCCCTTTGCTAGCACTGAGATTATTGTTATGTTGAAAATACTCAGTTTTCATCTTGAGCTATGGATGTTTGATTTCCTTATGTTGTTAAATTTAGCGAATGCCAAGGAGGTCTTTCCTATATGGGTTGTCCCTTAGTTCTAGAGGACTCCATTGACTAGTGTGGTGTTGCCCAAAAAGGTGAACTGCTCTTCTGTCTCCATGCCTTTGCCTTCTAGTACAATGTTACTGCTTGATGTCTGGGTTTCTAGAATGCTTAA
>NW_017728997.1:49898191-49901319 GCF_001723915.1 Gavialis gangeticus | reverse complement strand
AACTGCTCTTCTGTCTCCATGCCTTTGCCTTCTAGTACAATGTTACTGCTTGATGTCTGGGTTTCTAGAATGTTTGCTTTGGCACGGCTGATTTAGAGCTCTACTGGACCTGCTAGTTTTGCCAGGTTGTCTGTCTTTGTTTGTAGCTTTTCAGAGGTGTCATTCAGTAGCACAGTGTCATCAGAACATAACTGACAAGCAGTATCATATTACTGTTGTGGGCTATGAGGTGTGTCAAATGGCACTGATGTGAAGCCAAATGCTGTTCTTCATAATCTGGACATGCTCTATTCTCCACGCACCCCTGCACTGTAGTAGGTGCTTTTCATTAGCTATTTATCCCCATCCCCCAGCATGATACTAAGGGACACCATCCATCTGAGATGTTGTTCCTCATAGTGTGGAAATTTGATGTGTCCCAGCATTCCAGTAAGATCACCTAATAGTGCCAGGGGGGCTATCAGAAGGTAGTACCATTAGTCCATGGTGCCTTCTTCTGTTACTATGCAGGGACTAAGTAATGGAATGTGAAGAAAGACACAATGCTCAACACCAGACTGCTCCCCAGTGCCTTGCTGGTATTAGGGTGTTTGGCTGGTGGGACAGCACTCCAGCTGCACAATACTTATAAGTACCTGCACCAGCAAAGCACATAGCCTGTGCCACTGCACCAAGACTACAGAGCACGTCCATATTCTGAAGAGCAGCATCCTCAGTCATACTTTACTCCTTGGTATTTTCCTGGTGTGTTGGGGTATGGGTAATAGCTGAGACTTTGACACCTAGATCTTTTAGGATCCTCTGAAGATCCTAGCCTATCTTCCTATCGTAAAGGAGATCAGCTATGAGCGCTTAACTTCACACAGAGTTCTGACAGGTAGAATGTGCCCCTGTATGAAGAGTGATCCCCGTAGCATTGTATCCTGTAAATAATGCTTATCTACCACTCTAACTCCACCTCCTTCTGGTCATCTGGTTCCAGTCCCTTTAACCAGGCACAGGGTTTTCTACTCAATCAGTTAACCAGTTTATTCTTCCAAGTATCCCCCTATGACCTTATGGCTCCTGAGTTGGAGCTCTTATTACTCCTGGCTAATTTGAAACTTTGCCTCTCCTGGCTACCAAAGTCTGCCATTTTCTTGCCTCTCCATTTTCCTGCTCCTCATTCCTCTGGGTATAACAGGTCTAGAGTTCCGTGTTACATATGATACCTCAGGACTTGTCAGCCATTAATGTATTTATCTTCACAACACACCATGCAGTATTATCCTCATCTTACAGACTGGGAACTGAGGCATGGACAGACAGAGTGACATGCCCATTAGGATCTGTAGAGAAGCAAAAAACTGAACAGAGTCTCCCAAATCTCAATCAAGCATACTGACCACTGGATCATCCTTTCTTGGCCCATCTGGATGCGGCATATCCAGGGTTGTCCTTAGTGGGGAGTGAATCGAGGCAAGCACCTGGGGCCCTGCGCTTTGGGGGTCCCTGCAGAGCTGGGTGGTGTGGCTGTGGCAACTCAGTGCCACCGATGCTGGCTTTGCATCCGGCCGCTCCGCACCCTCCCCCCAATCTACCTTCAGCTTCTTTGTGTCTGGGGCATGTGGGGGTGAGGGTGGGGCGCCACACAGGCTGATTTGCCCCAGGGCCCCACACCCTGCTCGGGTCATCTCTGGGTATATCCATTTTTTTCTGTTGCATCTAAGTCTGAAAAATTATCTCAGTCATTCTGCTAAATCATCAACTTTTGCTATCTGAATAGGTACTTAGGGTGGCTATACATGAGCAGCAAAGCTGCTCCAATGTGCTGTAATTGTTCAACAAGCTTTAGTTAAAGTGCCCCCACTGCCATTTTTAAGTGCTGGGACGCTGATATACAAGACACTCCTGGCGCTTTAATTGGAGTAGCTCACCCCACTCCCAGAGCACATGTATAAACACCCTTTAGTTATCATTATAAACTTTTCTCAGTTGAAACCAACACAGGACACAGAAAACAAACAGTGTAGTTATAAAGTACCAGTAAATGTACAAGAGGCTTGTATGTATATGAAGTAAAAGTCTTCAGAGTCTCTTTTTCTTTTTCCGTCTTCTTGACTGCAGCTTCGAGGTTTCAGTTACTGTGAAAGCTTCCAGTTGGTAAGCCACTGGCAGAGGAAGAAAAGGAGGAGCTTACAATTTAATGTATTGGCACCAGTGATGGGCTGTGATAGGGTACCTCTCCAGGGGTGGCTGTGGAGCCCCTGGAGTCCCTTCAGCCTTCACTTTGCAGACAATCTTCAGTTGCCCACCATGCCTTGATGTCTTTTACTTTTATAGGAGGGAGGCTGCCTCAGGGCTCCCTAAATTGCTCTCTCAAATGACAATCAGGTGCATGTGGCCCCTGCCTTATGGGCTAATTGCATGGCTCCATTCCATCCCGACACCATGCCCTGTGCCTCACAGATGGCATCCTCTTTGATGTTCTCTTCCACTTAGACTCTCTTCTGGGGTTCCTGGATCCTCTCTGGTCCCATAATCTCAGCCCCCCAATAGACTCCTGGACCTTCTCTGGTTTCACACTCTCAGCCCCTCAATCTGGGCCCCAGACCCCTCCCTGGGTTCCTAAGCATCTCCCCCTCCCCTTAGTTCCTCCCCCAACCTCCAGACTGCTTCTTGCTGTACTCTCCAAGCTGATCCTCTGGAGCTGCAGCCATTCTGCTGAGGTGGTGGCCTCCCAGCAGGCTCCAAGTTATTACTGCTGGATTATCCCAGGGCCTGGGATTATATCCTTCCTGACCTCAATTTTCTTCCTGGGTCAGATGAGTACAATCAACCCAGGCTGCACCTGCAGGCCACTTCTGCCCCAATCTGCCTACTCTTAAAGTGGCAGGAGCACCAAGCTTCCTGCCACATGGGCAAACCTTAAAAGAAAAAGATCAATTTGGTTTAGAGATACCTTACTCTGAGTTACTGGGTCTGCAATAGTGGCTGGAAGTCATTTAATAAAGTACAACTTTTTGGAAGATCCTGTATTTCTAGCCTGAACTCAGTCAGAAAAAAACAAATGTTAAGTTAGAAGATCTAATTTGTCTGTAATATGGTCTCTCTCTCTCTCTCTCTCTCTCTCTCTCTCTCTCTCTCTC
>NW_017728997.1:49881734-49897888 GCF_001723915.1 Gavialis gangeticus | reverse complement strand
ACACACACACACACACACTGATTATGCAATCCAGTGGTCCCTAACCTTGACTGGGGAAGGACAACAATATTGGGTAAGTAACACACTGCACATACCATACTTTGGTCTGCCTCTCAATCTAGAGAGCACATATCTGTGAAAAGCTTGATTTCTTGTATCTTCAGACAGTGTCAGAGGACCTCATGGGCAGCATGTTACCTGCAAACCAAAGACTGGAGATTACTGTGTATGATGTCCTCTTGCATGACTAGAACTGGTTGCAAATTTTTTAATGGAATTTTTCTTTATCCCATTTTTTCAACATCTAAATGTTTTTGTAAGGAAGTGTCAACTTTGACAAAATTGCATTTAGAAAAATATTGAAATGAAGCATTTTGATAATATCACAATGCTCTGCTTTGATGTTTTGGGAATGGAACATTTCAAAACAACTGTTCACTTCACCATTCTATTACATTGTATATGCTATAATCTAAAGTAAAAAGCCAGAATGGAAACCAAATATTTCAATTGACACAAAACATTTTTAAAATCTCATTTCACAGGAAATTTTGAAATTTGACAGATTGTTTCATTTCAGAAGGAAAACAGGTTTTGAAGCTGTGGAGCATCCCACTCCACCAAATGGAAAAATCAGTTCCAACACAGAAGCATGCATAACACTGGCTCAAGAATTGCAGGCTGTAATTCCTGCAGTTAACTCAGTAACTTGTAGTTGAGCTACAGTGTATCTTTTAGAAGACATCCAGCCATGATTAAAGACTCCAGGTGACATAGACCAGTGCTTCTCAAAGTGGTGGTCCACGGACCGGTGCCGGTCCGTGAGCCACTGGTCGCCAGTTAGCGGCGAGTTGCCAGGAAAGAAAGAAATATATTTTCAGAAGCATAACATTGATGTGTCATAGTGCCACAGTTCGTATGGTCCAACACTCCAGGTGATGTCACGTCGTGTGCGATGAGGAAAGAGAAAGAAACAGCGGTTGTGGATTTGTGTAGCGCTGTTACACACAGTTGCTGCCACTGGCTGAACTGGGCACTGGGTCCCTGGCCCACTGGAAAAAAAACTGCCAGTCAGCCACATCAGATAGTTTGAGAAGCACTGACGTACACCACTCTTTGGTATTCTGTTCCAGAGTTCAATTGCATTTACTGAAAAAAATTAAACTGTGCTCAATTTCCAGTTTGAATTTGTCTAGCTTCATCTGCCTACCACCAAATCTTTTTAAGCTTTTGCCTGCTATATGTCTTTTACTGTCAGATTTTTTTCTCAGAGTATGTATTTCTGATACTCTGATTAGCTCAGTCCTAGTCTTGCTGCCTGACCCAGATTAAATCATTTCACTTCTCTGTGTGTCAAATCCCTCATTGCCCAAGTACAAGAACAACCTTTGTCATGATATCTTGGATACGCCAGCTCCACCAGGAAAAGCAGAAGCTCACAAAGCTAGGTTTGAAGGCCACCAGGGCAGCACTGAGCCCTCTTCTTTCCACTGGTCAGGGCCTGTGACTGTGGGTAACCAGTCCAAATTCAATACCAGTTAGAAGCCAAGGAGTTTGTCAGTGGGATGGTCACATTGTTATACTGTATATGGCAAGTCAATGTGGTACCTTATAGTATTAACTCATTCAGAGAGGCATAAACTTTCAGGCAGCAGCTTGCTTAGATGCTGTGAATGGCTACCTGGCAAAGTAGGTTGCAGCTTACAAAAGCTCATACCTCTCTGAATAAATTAGTCTCTAAGGTACCACTGTGAGAGTTCAGTCAGGACATAGGCCTCCAGGCCTGTAGGTAGGCTGTGAGGAGCAACTAGGGGGTCAGCAATACAGGAGGACAGATTACCAGAGCACTGGGTCTGGGTCAGAGGGCTGAGGCCACAGGGACCAAGTTCCAGGAGGACCAAGAGGGAAAGTCCAAGAGACATAATCCAGGAGCAGACCAAGATCAGAAAGCAGGGGTCAGAAAGTCAGTGTCTAGCTCCAGGGAAGATCTGAGTTCAGGGTTAGGAAAAGCCAAAGCTGAGTGAGAAGCCAGGAGAATCAGAAGAAGCAGTGAACGCAAGGCTTGCCAGAACAAACTGAAGCTGTGTCCAGACATGCCTCCAGCCTGAGGCTGCAGGTGTGCTTGAAAGGGTGAGTGGTTTTTGCAGCAGTTAATCCGGCTGCTCACCTCCACAGAAAGCTAGGGCACCCTTGTTGGCCAGGGTTCAAGGCTCAAGTGAGCCTGATTGATCAGAGGTTGACGGTCCCACTGCCCTGTTTTCTGCCTACCTTCAGGCTAACGCAGCTAACTATCTCTGTCTACACATTGTTATACCTGCTATTATATGTCCATACAATAAGATAATTGATTTATGATGTTTTACTCTTTAATACTTTAATATTTGTCCAATTCTCCACTGCACGTGATGGCATTTCTCCCTTTCTCTGCTTGGCTGTTTGCCTGTAAGACAAAAACATGAATTCTTGGATCCCAGCCTCATTGCATGATCCTCCAGATCAGGTTGATCAAAACAAGCGAATGATTTCCAATCTCCATATACTCTGAAACAATTTTGTCCAGGATGGCTTGTCCAGTTTTACTTTGCCCTTGGATCATGCCATTATGTTAATCTAAGCTGACCTAGATGACATAACAGGCCCCAGATTCTACCCACTGTCTTTTAAACCCTGGGAAATAACCTCAATCATCTGTGTGCTTTATAACAATTATGCTAGAGCTGGAGAAACCGGAGTCCTTTAGGGAGAAAAGGGCCAAAGCCCAGCTCTCTTCCTTTGCAGGAATTTTGAGACTCATAATGACATATACTTTATGGTCATGAAAGGACCTATCTTCTCCCTCCACTGGCTGCCCCTTCTCTAGCACCTCAGACAAATTACTTCTTTTAAATCTTCAAACAAGCACCTTCATGCTTTCTCTTACGAGGCCCCTCACCGCTGGTAGGAGCTCTTTGTAAACAGCCATGAAACCACATAATTATTTTACTTCAAATCTCTCTTTAAAACTCTCCTTTGCCCAAAGGGCTACAAAAACCTTGACAATGGGTGCCACCATTGCCTACTGATACTCTCCTGTCTTAATCCATCTGTTTTCTCTTGTCTTCATATTTTAAGCTCCTTGGAGCAAGGGTTATCTTTTTCTAGTATTCTTTGTGCAGCATATAGCTGCACAAAGTCTATGACCAGCTGCACTGCTCTATGACTAGTGCTCTTAGTAATACAGTAAAATAGAACAACAATGACATCTTCATAATCTAGCTGAATTGCCTCAGTTTGTGAAGCAGGTTTGATTAGATATGTCTGGCTTTCTGTGCACCCCTGCATTTTAACAAAAAACACAAGTTGCCTGAAGCAATCAGAGGACCTAGTAACTGAGCAATGCACATGGGAGTATAGACACACAGTCTTACTGGCCCAAAGAACATATCTGTTCTTAGCAGAGGAAGGGTTAACACAGTCATTTTTTGCTGCAGTCCCTGCTGGGTGGATGAAAATGAATCACATTTCATTCTGCTCTCAGTCAGCCGAGATTGCTCTATAATTTTGTTTTTAGTCATTCGTGACTGAGGCCTTCTCTGGCAAATTTAGTCACCAAGTGGTTTTGCTGTTTAGCCCCAGTCATTTTAAGTCTTGGGGGGAGTGGGCTTCATATTGTGACAGCAGAGAAATGAGCAAGGGGATAGCTGATGGATGCTGATAGTTCAGTCTACTCATATTCAGTATTGTTTCCATATCCCACATGGCTGGGCAGTGATACTCAATTCGTTTATTCATGGTCCTTGACAAAGGATTTTAGTTTTTAACACCATAATAGTTTGTAACTTTAATGGGATACAGTCAAGTACTTTTAGGGCCAAAATATGAGCTGTTGTAGAAACTGCTTTCTACTGATGCCACTAGATATAATACCTCCATCTAATACATTTCACCCCAATGGCATTATCCCAACACAGTTAACAACAGTTTTCAATTAGTTAAATTTCATAGCCACCTGGGAGAAGGATAACTTTCCCTGATTGAGAAGAAGCTGAAGCAGAGAGGTGAAACCACTTACCCAGGGATACACAGAGAATCACTGAGAGAATCAGGAATAGGCACAAGGCGATGCCCTGGTGCTGTACTTGACTTCATTTCTGAAATGTCTTTAGAATCACAAAGAGTTAATTTGTTTCTTTCACTCGTACTGGATCCCACAGAAAAGCTTAAGAGGGGATCTGGGTCGCATACAAATAGCTAGAAAACCCTCCCTTTTGTTGTGCTGCAGGAACATTCAACTAACTAGGCCTATTCCCAGACCTGTATCCTTTCCAGTGGCGTTTGCAGTGATGCTGGTATATGAGAAAGGAACGAAACGAAACAAAACATATTAATTTCTGCTCCGTTCAAAATGAAGGGATGGAGAGATGGGAAGAGAAACAGTGGGGTGCAGAGTGGGAGTGCATGCGATATACTGACAATCATTTGGACAGGCAGTTTATTCCCCAGTGTCTGGTAAGGTCTTACATGCAGTGAAGAGTAACACAGCCTTGGAAGTGGGGGACCCAGTAACTTTAAGTGATCAGGAGATAGCATGTTAGCAGGAAGGAGGGCTGTTACATTTCTGAGACATCCAGTAGTTTTAGCTTAGCACTACCCCATAATTTGTACGGAGCGATGCTGACCATTGACAATAGGAGCTGATGGGGAAGGCATTTCCGTGCAGTTAATGACTGGCTGGTGGAGGTGAGGGCCTGGGGCCATTACAGCCATTATAAACTCTGGAAATATAAAAAATGCAGAGAAAAAAATAACAAAAATTGCTTTATGTGTTGAAGTGTTTAAAGTTGAACTGTAGGTTGCTATGACTACGATATGCAGTTTGCAGTGTTCGGTTAGTTAAGACCAAGGGCCCAATCCTGTTCCTGATGAACTCAGTGGGTAACTTCGGACTTGATTAGGAGTAGGATCAGATTTTTGTAGTGTAACCAGCAGGACTTCATTTTCAGCATCCCATTCAATTATAGTCCAAATCCTATGGACTAAGCAAAGTCCTGGATATTGTGGAACAGCGGTAGGGCATCAGCGAAAGGGTAGAGGTCAGATATAGGGAGCCAGATATAGGGACTCCTTGAAGAGCATTGGGTCCAAGTCTTATATTTCTTCACATACAGAGAACATTCAGAGACTTTTGGGTTGAACAATTTATTCTTAGATTAAGGGAAGCTGGGAAGACCGAGTGAAATCAAAGGCTTCATGAGAGAGAGAGTGCAGTGTGTGCCATCTCTGAAAGTGGCTGCCCCAGCACTGCATCACAGAATGAATCCTTCCTATGCGCACATCACAGATCTTACACATTTAAAGGTGCAGTGCAGAGAAAACAAAAATGCAACAGTTAAAAATCTGATTATGCATCAAAACCTGGGGTGCAAAATCTGGATCTGACTTTCTGAGTTGAGTCAGTCTATAACCATTTCATTAAGGTACAGTATCTATCTATCTGTTACTGTAAGCAATGAGCAAAGTTATTTACATCTGCAAAGTGTAGGCCATTGCAGTGTCATGCTCCAGAGATACTTCATGATGGTTTAAGTGTGTAAATTGTCCTAAAATTTGGGTTTGCAGGCAGATTATAGGGACATCAGGATATTTCCCTGCATTTGTAGATGGGTGGTTTTCCTGCCTTGCTGATATTTTATATGCATTCCCTTTTGCTTCACAAATAATAACAGTCATGTGTCCCCTTTGAGAAGTCTGTTTCTCCTCTGCTGTGGTTGCTAGCCTTTCTTCTTCACCAAGGGGTGGGAAGAGCACTTGCCAGATTAGCCTGAGAGCTTCTGCTGCCCCCAAGTGAGACTAGATAAGAGTGCCCCATATTGAGTCAGAGATGGGAGAGTTTTTATCAGGGAAGAACATGAACCAAATGAAAGCTTTGGAATTTCACTTCAAAGGGAAGATGCCATTACCAACCCCTCTGCTCCTGGTCCCATGGGTGGGCAGGCATTTTATTAATGTCCTGAGCAAGCAACAGAGAATAGCTGCCTGTGTCTTTTTAGAAACTGGGCACAGACAGGCTGCATTAAAAGGGGTTTTGAAGGGAGCAGAGAGGTTTCTGTGACAAGCACACATCTCCACAGCACCTGGGAATGCTCCTTCCATCTCAGGGGCATCTTACGAACACCTCAGCGCAGTATCCTGAAAGCACCACACCACCTATGCATGGAAGAGAAAAGGTGGTCTGCATACAGAGCTGATACTGTACAGACACTGCCACACTCCCTCCTTCCCCAAAATGGATGGAAATTAGGTTTCTCCACTGTAGAATGATCTGAGCTTTTCAAAAGGCCTCAGCAACCCTAAAGGGCAAGTCCCTATTCCTCTGATTGAGCACCAAAATTGTCTCATCTTTCCTAGAACATCCTTCTCTCTCTAAGCCATTTCTCACTTTCCCATGACAAGGCTTCCTATCCAGACCACTTCTCATCTGCTAAAATCCCCCAAGGTTTCTGCCCTGCACATCCCACCCAGCTACGAAGCCCTCATGAATTTCCCTGTGACAAGGCTTCCACACGCTGCCTCATCCAAATGCCACCCCCCTCCACTGAGTGACAATATGAAATATATCCTCATTTTGTTTTAGAATAGAGCTCCTCCAGCTCCAGTAGAAAGACAAAGATCACCATCAGAAACAGATTCTTGCATCAAAATATCAAGTAAAGGGAAGGAGAGAGGGGATCATAGTCCACTAACCCTCCTCCCTCCCCCTGACATCATGCTGCTATTGCTCTTTGGGGTGTTTTGGGAGCAGTTTCCAGCATTTATGTTAACATTTCTTTGACTGATTTCCAACAACACAGAATCCACTTTAACAAATAAGAGACGCTAGAAAGTATGGAAAGGATGATTTCCCCATTCATCAAATCAAAACAGCCTGGATTGGGAAATATTGAATTTTTACTTAAGATGGATGGAGCAATTGAATTTCCTTTTATAAATGAGTTACATTTTGTTTACTGTTTCTGAATTTGTGTGTGAATTTTAAGTCATAAACTGTAAGATGGCATCACTGGCTACAGTTATGTACAGATCAGGGCAGGGCAGAAGTTGTGGCAGATTCCTGCAGGTGATCCTGCTTGCTATTTCACCTCTGTTCCTTTCCTAACAGGACTTTGCCAGTTCAGATAAGTTATGCTGTAGGTCATTTTACCATGTGGATGGAAATGCTAGTTGGAGATTGCTAAATTCCTTTCTGCTTGAGCCCAAGGCTGGATGATGGAGTGACATCACCGTTGTAATTAATTTGATTACATGAAACACAGTTTGGGTCTGAAACTACAAGGTGCAAAGTGCTTTCAGCTCCCACTGAAGTCAGCAACTTGCAGAATGGGATCTTGATTGTTAACAGATTGGCTGTCCCACAGAGGGAAATGCTCTACATGGACCAACTGCTGCTGGGGCTACTGTGGGGTAGGTTTTCACATATTGCTGACTTGGAGAGGTCACTACTTTTATGGGTTTGGTTCTTTTCAGTATGGGAGTCCCATCATTTTAGAGGTTAATTTCTTCCATCCCACACTAATTGGCTAATATCCCTCTTTTTCTGATGTAGCTTCCAGGTATCTGGAAGGATAAGACCATGAATGTATACAGTATGCATTTCCTACTTGTAACTGGGGGCCTCCCCTTTCAGGGAAAAGGGACCTGATGTCTTTTAGCCCTGTACAGTTCTTTACGAAGTTACTGAGTGCTTCTTGTACAGGACTGAGAGAACCCTAGAAAGAGGACAGGTCTCTGAAGCAGACCCTGAAGCAGAGGGCTGAAGGTCTCCAAAATCAGTAGCTCAGAATAGATGGATACATCATTTTGTTGGATGTCTGCCATAAGTTTTAAGTATAAAGTCACCCATGACAATCATGTCTCTAGCGCTAGCTGCCGCAGTCAGTTCTCTAGAGAATGCCTGATCACTCTCCTCTTCTTGGGAGGGAAGCCTGTAGTGGGCTCCCACCATCAGGTCTCCCTCTCTTGATCCCCCTTGTATCCTGGCCCATAGGGTCTCAAGGGACCCTTCTCTGCTGTCAAATGTGACCTGCAGGGAGGGGTGCTCTCTTTCACATGAAGGGCCACACCTCCTCCCTTCTTCCCAAGCTGATCCTTTCTGTAAAGCCTATAGCCCTCTATTGACTGCCCAGTCATGTTTGTCATCCTACCAGATCTCCGTTAACTCAACTAGATCGAAAACCTTATCAACCAGGAGTAATGCCAGTTCCTCCTGTTTGTTTCTCATGTTTCTGGCATTCCCATAAAGACACTTGAGCTATTTCCTAGTCACTTCAGGTTTTCTGACACACCGCCTGTGTTGCAAGATGTCAGTACCAATCTGGTCGTCCATTTCTTGAATGCCCTCTTGTGTGTTGTTGTGGTTAGTGGCGTTGTGTACCACAGTGGAACCTTCTCCCCAGCCCCTGGACTTGTCTAGTTTAAAGCTCTTTACAACAAGTCGGCAATGCTCCTAGCAAAGATCTTCTTCCGTCTGCTCATGAGATGAATACTATCCCTTGCATATAGATCGTCCCTGTCATAGAACTGTGTACCATGGTTGAGGTAACCAAAGCCCACATGATGACACCATCTCCTAAGCCTTCGGTTGACCTCCTCAATGCACTCCTCCTGCTGACAGCCACGGCCCCTGACCAGAAAGACTGAGGATAAGACTACTTGTGCTCCTAGGCCCTTGAGCTTCTCCCTCATGTTCTTGTAGTCTCTCATGATCTTCCTACTTCTTGCTGTGTCATTGGTGCCCATATGGACAAGGAGCATGGGGTAGTGGTCAGTAGGGCAGACCAGCTTAGGGATTCTCTCTGTAACATCCCTGATCCTGGCTCCCAGAAGGCAGTCGATCTCTCACGCAAGGGGGTCTTCTTCTGTGCCCAGCAGTAGGGAGTCTCCCATGACTATCACCCTATGTTGCCTCCTTGCTGGGGTCAACTGATCCTTCATGGATGCAACATTGGTCAATGGTGAGAGGGCTGTGAAGTGAAAGCTCTGGGTTTATCTTGTGAATCATGTTTTCACACCTAAGAGTGCTCGTATCACATGGCACCCCATGGCACCCTAGAAAGGATCTCCAGGCATCCCAGGGTGCTACATCACCCTCATTGAGAATCACTTGGTTAAACCATAAGCACATCAAGTCAGAGACTGCTTCTCTATATATTTGTGCAGCATATAGCCCACCAGGACCCTGTCCTAGCTTGGCTTCTAGGGCGCTTGTACACATGGCGATGTCACAATGTACATGTGATGAAAATGTCACTTTGTGTGGCTTAATGGTGTCACACATTATACGTGCATCAGTTTGGGGGGGTTTAGATAAGTTTGCATCATTGCAAACTAAACTGCATCCTGCATTGCAGCGATTAGTCACTGTGTCCCTTGGCTGCAGGAGAGGCGGGCAGGCTCTGCAGAAAAAAATGATTGAGCCCCTTGCTGCTTCTACCTTCACCAGGTGCCTGCTGAAGGCAGAAGCAGTGAGGGGCCTGATCCTTTTAATTTTTTTGGGTGGAGCCCGCTCACAGCCAGGAGGTGAACTGCCAGTGGGCTGAATGGCCCCTGAGCTGTGGGGGCCTGGTCCTTCCCTCTGCAGCAGCAGTGACCGCTGGGGCTTCCTTGGTGGGCTGCTAGTGAGCCAGGGGTGCCCCAGCTTGGAGGCAGCACCCAGCCTGATCCAACTCTTTCCTGGGCTGGCTCCACCTGAATGAAAAGAACAAGGAAAAAGGATTGGGTCCCTCACCACAACATGATAAAGCCCCTAAACTGAAATGGTGGGTTTCAATTAAAAATCCATCATTTCAATTTAGTGGTCATAGAAGACTAAACCTCTGTCATGTGTACAAGCACCCCTAGCTGTTATTCTGATACAATTATGATGAATCAACTAATACTAATTAGGGTGGGCCTTCATCATGTCATCCTCTAGATCATTGGTCTTTCCCACTGCTGCAGGCAGTAATGGTTATCATCACACACATGTGCACACACATCACCAAACTGTGGAACTCAGTCTACTGCCTTGCAGGGTCCTGCAACTGCAGTATAGGTCACACCTTACTACCACTACTTAATTTACCTTTCTTCTCATGTCCCACTCCCCAGCTTGCTTGCTCCCTCCCTCCCTCTCCTTCCCTGAGCTGTCAGTACTAATGAACACAGAAACATCTTTATCTAACCCCTGATGGCATTTTCTGCATCTGAACTCTCAGCTAATGGCTTATGGGAACCTTCAATTGATTGGGTTAATAGAGAATAAAATTATCTCATCAGTTTATTTTTTTGCCTTTACAATTATGCCTTCCCATGAGCTGTTAACCCTTTGATATTAGACTGGGCCAGAACTGGTTTGAATGGACCAGGTCTGCTTGGTTGCCATTTGAGAGTAGGATGGAATTAATACACGAAGAAATTCCCCGGAGCATCAAATGAGTTGATGCAGAAGTATGGAATATGGTCTGAATGGAAAAAAAATGGCATAGATGAAATTGTGTGCACATTGCAAATCATGGTGAGAGAAAGAGAGAGAGAAATGGGCTATGTGTATGCCTGTCTGTGTGTTCCTAGTTTAGTATCACTAAACAAAAACTCACATTTAAAAGCAAAAGACTTTCTCTCTTCTGACATAGAAAATGAGCTGAGAGACTAATATCATGCATGCCTAGCCTGATGATAATGAAGGCAGGGCAGAAAGTGACAGTGTAATACAGAGGCATAAACTTTCATCAGCAACAGCTTATTTTATCAGATACCTATGAAAGCTTATGCCTCTTCAGAAAAGTTAGGCTATAAGGTGTCACTCTGCCCTACCTGACTTCAAACTATCATGGCTGATTACCTCTTTTTGGTTATAATTGTAGATACGTGAATATATTAAATATGTATATTAAAATCTAAACTAACTTTGGTTTATTGAATCTCCTGATGGCAACTAATGCATAGCTTTACTTGATGTTACAAATATATTCGGTGCTGGTAGGCATGGTAGCACTTTTACCCACACCTGTGGCTTGAATCACTTTATTTATGGATGTATTTGTACAAAAACAACAATAATTGATGGGTATCTCCTGTCAGGGACTAAAACATAAATCTGGAGGCCTGTTTATGTTTCCAAACAATTGAAGTGCAATTTCTGCTGGCTTTCTCAAGTCTCCTGCAGAGGAAATAATCTAGTTCTCCACACCTCTACTCCCTCTGGGACCCAGCAGCACTGCATGGGGAATGTAAATGGATGTCTAGATCTCAGATCTCAAGCACAATGAATATACAGCAGGCAGCCCAGAACCTAGGTCTGTGCCATACTACACATGAGAGCTTTTGTTGAGTCCTCCTCTGGGTTTCCTGCTCCTTGGTATAGCAGAAGCTGGAAGCATGGCAGCTGGTCATGTCCAGGAAAGAATAAGCCCAAGAAAGGATACCCTTTCTTCATGTTCTGAATAGTGCAGATAGTTCTCAGGCGGATGGGGTTAAACAGTAGAAAAAGTGTAGATCTCACTTTAAACAGACACACAATTTGCCCAATTATATTAATTTATATAATTAATATCTTTAGCTAATGAAGTCTCTTAGGCACAGAGGGCAGACTTTTCAAAAGCACTTGCTGTCTGGCTGACTGTGATGGAATCAATCATAAAACTCCCATTAATTTCAAGGAATGTAAAGTTGGGCCACTGCTCAGTGATTTTGACAATCCAACAAAATGTTATTTTGGGTAAAAACAAGTGGATCTTCCTGGATTATAAAGGTTTACTGAGTAGTATTTTACTGTGCAGTAAGCCTAGAGCGCATTAATAGAATGTGTAGATGCACCCATTGTTTTATATTCTAATTACTACATCTGTGGTAGTTAGGTGAGTGTTTTACTGCTCTTGTATCTGTTGTATCTGAGTGTCTCACTTTGCTTGCAGCCTGTAGTAGGCTGGCAGAATTGGGACAGCTAGCAATAGTGATAATTTCTTATATTGGGTATAGGCCCATTTATTCCAAAACATTCAGGCATTCTTTGCACAGTACATCTGACCACAAAAAAGGCAGAAGTCCCTGCAGAAGAGGAAGAGACTTGTTTTAGACATCCAGAAAACTAACACAACAGTTTAAGGAAGGTGGCCATCAAGAACAATATTGTGTCCCATTAAAACTGCAAGGGAATAGAGTAGATTTCAAGGTACGTAAAATGTAATTTCTAGATGCAATTTACCCAGGGCAAAGAAGCTAAAAGCCCAAGTCAAATGTGAACTGTCAAGGTTCTTTGAGGTGACAGGAATCAAGGAGATCAGCATTTTATCTCTTTTGAAAGGCAGCACCTCCAAAAACACAGCTTCCCACCATTCTGTGCTGAGCTATGGTTCAGTGCTCGCTTTCCCTCCTGGATCACTGATACAATTTCTTCCAATATCCTTTCTTTTCCCCAGGTCTTTTTTCCATGGACTGGCCAGGCTTGATACTAATTAGCTGATGAGATCTGACAAGATCACAACATAGAGTGATATGGCTGTGGGTGTCTGCCACAGCTTTCAATGATTATTTATCTGAGCATAGCAGCTCCTCTGGTATATTGTGGTTGTTCATGGAGTAATTGTTCAACTGGGCATTTGAGCTGATATCTAGAATAGCTTCAGATATGCAAATTGGCCGCTTTAAAAGATGTGAATGTTTAGACCAGTTGCTTGTACCAGCTCCAGCCTTTGGAATCGTTCCTCAGTAACAGCTTCTTTTAAATTGGCAGAAGGCATAATAGCAATCCACAGGATTAAGCCATCAGCATAAGGCAGCTCTCCTTCTCTCATGCCTAAATTGCTGTAAACAACTCATATAAATCCCCTTCTCCATCGAGTACACAGTTGTCACAGGCTGTGTCAGTTCCTAGTAGACAAGGAATTTAGTTTGGCATTCAGCTCCCAAGTAGCAAAGCATTCTTATTAATGTAAGCTTTATAGGTAGCTCACATCAGCATTAACTATCCCCAGGACTGGCCAGTAAGTGTGGTTCTTAGCTCCTTCTCCATTTTGTCCCATGCAGATGATCACTGATCAGTGTGCCACTCCTGGAACGTGACCACTGGGTAACGGAGCAAAATATTGAGCCTGAGGTCTGATATCTGCTTTTCTTAGAATGCTTGGCCCTGACTCCACACAAATCACTAAAAAAACCCACCATTACCTCCTTGGTTAAGGCCATATTGTTTACGGTTCTCTACCACCTGTTATTAGACCTCCCTTGCCCATTGCTATTGGTGATGGGGGCATGAGTCACATTATGAGGTTGATAATTTTAGAAACACTGCCTGGGAATACTGCTAAATATAGAGCAAGGTGAGTGAAAGGCCTTCCCGTTATCAGGCATCAGTATAGATTCTTGGCATCCCATAGATACACATTGTATTGTTTCTGATTTAAGGCTCTGGAGAACCTTTGATGAAGCCATGCCTGTCCTTCATAGAGCAGAAAGCTGCCTGGAGCCAGCAATAGATTAAACAGAATGAGAGGTCTCTCAGGGCCAGTCAGCACACAGACAGTTTGTCAAGGTAGAATTCTGCAGATGCACATGCTGGAAGCCACTGAAGGTTTAATTTGGGAGCTGCTGTTTGTTATTTACAGGGAGAACTTGGGGCTAAGCAGGAAGACAGAGTAACTTGTATGCAGTGCCCACAAGCCAAGGGAAAAAGACAGGCTGCAATGGGTGGGAAGACAAGGAACACAGACAGTGGAGGCTCCAGGCTAGAAAGCAAAAATACATGCTTCTCTGGGAGGAGGAATTAAGAATGCCACGAGAGGCCACACCAGTAAAGCTAGGATGTGTAGCAGGCCCAGCAGCTTGATTGGAAGCCCTGCAGGTTGTCATGAGGGAAATGTTGTTCATGAAGAACTCCCTAGGAGGCCAGCAGTTGTAACTAATGATGAAAGTAAGTGGAAGAAAGAAAGGAGGGGTCTTGCTTACAAGACTCCAGCTGCTCTTTCTGACACCATTGCTGCTGTGGGTGAAAGGAAATCTCAGGGAGTTTAAGGCTTGAAGGAACCACTCTAGTTATCTTGTCTGACCTCCTGCACAGCACAGGTCAGAGACCTTCACTGTGTGATTCCTGCATCCATCCCAGTAACTTGTAACATATTTCTGGGTGTGTCTACATATACATTAGATCTGGGAGCAGTTTACTTGCGAGTAGACTACTCATGAGTAAGTGCTTCCAGGCAGGCATCTATCTACATATGTAGGGAAGTAGAAGCAGATTTGCTGCTAATAGGCGCATTCGCACATGCAAGCATGTGTGCTTGCAGCAGCTAAAATAGAAGCGGTGCAAATTTGAGCTGGCGCTTTTTGCCTTAGCGCACATGCCCAGACATGCACTTTGGTATGGGGCAAATTGTGCCACTTGGGGTAAAATAACCCTGCCTGGCTCCTCACAGATCTGAAGCTAGGAGGAACTAGAGCCTGGGGCCAGCACCTCTGCTGTGCTGTGTTATTCGCAGCAGTATTAAAAGCTGCCCCTGGCAAGTAGCTCACGGCCACTCACTCTCAGGAGCTTCTGGGACCAAGTGGCGGGACCTGTTTGGCGAGGGTGTGGTGGGGCACCCCAGTGGCTGAGTCTGTACTCCACCCTCGTCCCATGAGCCACTGGGGACCTCAGCTGGCAGCTCTTCCATGGAGCCATTGCCACAGGTGTGTAGGTGACAAGCTTCACGGACACCCAAGTCTCCTGTCCCTTCTGCAGGCAGAGGGAGACCCTGACACACATGACCCTTGAGTGTACCAGGCTGCAGCCCCTCCTTCTCCCCCTCCAGAACCCTCTCTTGAGGTTCTGGTTGAATTTCAGCCCCCACCTTTTTGTTTTTGGTCACCCCATCTGTGGTCCCACCAAGTCCCAGGACCTTCTGGTCAACCTGCTCCTGGCCCTGGCCAAGTGGGCCCTGTACTTGACCAGGAAGGAGGCTCTCATTGGAAAAGTGCCTGGAGACTGCGGGGCCACTTTTCTCTCACTTGTCTGTGCACATCTCCAGGTGGAGCACCAGTGGGCAGCATCCACCGGCTCCTTGAATGCCTTTGAGGGCCAGTGGGTGTAGCCCAGGGGGCTCTGCTCAGTGTCCCACTCAGGCGCACTTATTTTCACATTTTGACCCTTTGACCCACATGACAGTCCTATCCTGTTTTTTTTTTTCATTAGCTGTTCCAAGAATTTAATTGCTCCATTCATCCATTAGCTCCCATAAAAAGGGGCTACTAGTTATCCAGGTGGGCCTTGCCCATGGTAATTGGATGGACAAATAGACAGGAACTTCTGGGACCCAGCCAATTGGTACCTGGGGACATTACCTCTTGGGCCAGCTGGACTGCTGAGGCAGCCCTGAGAGTTCCCTGCACCCACTACCCACTGCAGCAGTCTGGCAGTGGGGGCTACCTGCTGCCAGACCCGGATTGGGACTGCACAGCCAGTAGAGGTAATTTCCCCTCTGGGCCAGCTGCCAGTGGGCTGTGGCTGCAGCATTGGCCTTTGTGCGGCACTACTGCCATGTGTGCCCCTACCTGGCCATCTGGGCAGCTATCGCCCAGAAGATATTCTCAGTGTGGTGGCCTCCTTTGAACTGTCAAAGCATGTCCTTCTGGCCCCAAGTGGCCAGGAGGTCAGCCACCTCCAGCTGGGTCCTGGGTGCCAACTCTGAGCAGGCTGTTCTGAAAGTCAGCCTGTAAAATACCCCAAAATCCATGTTCTTCCACAATTAAACCAAAGGCTACTATACACACACACACACACACACACACACACACACACATATATAAAAAGAGAGAGAGAGAGATCATTTAGGCAATGTTTTATTGATATATCTACAATGTTAAAGCAATTTGGAAGCCTACCAGTGTCTCTATCATCATAATGAAATGAATTCTAAATACCTATATGTTTTGCTGTTTGCCTGTGGTTTTCTTATCATAGACCAGTTAGAGCTCCCCCTGACCCCTTCACTTGTCAGGATGCAGGGACAGCTGTGCCTGCAACCACAGCTCCTGCCAGCAGGTCTCATCCTATATTGCAGCTGGGCATGCAGGGTGTGTGCTGGGGGGAAGTGAGGTTTACAGGAATGGGGTGGGAAGAGGGGTGGGGGGATATGGGTGGCTGTGGAGGGATGTGGGGGGATGTG
>NW_017728997.1:49880657-49880898 GCF_001723915.1 Gavialis gangeticus | reverse complement strand
TGGTTGTGTGGGTAGGTATGGGATGTAGGGGGATTGTGGGTGGGGGCTGCTCAGGAAGGGTGGGTCCCCTGCTTGGCAGGGTGCAGCTCCCCCACACAGCTCATGGACTGCCCCCCATCACAGGGCCACAGCCCCCCAACTGGGGCTACCACCCTCCTCCAGGGCCCACATGCTCCTCACCCACTCCATCAGCCCCCCTCCCAATGGCTGCCCCGCCTAGCCCCAGCATCCCAGCACTTTA
>NW_017728997.1:49880041-49880331 GCF_001723915.1 Gavialis gangeticus | reverse complement strand
GTCTGGGGCCAGGTGGGGGGTGATCAGGGGTGGGGCCAGGTAGGGGGGAAGATGGGGAGTGGGGGCTGGGCAAGGGGTGAACAGGGACTGGGGCCAGGCAGGGACCCCTCCATGGTCCCCTTCCCTCTCTCCTTACTTACCTGGCACAAAGCTGGGTCCAGCTCCTTGCAGCCTGCACCACTGCTTGCCCCGCACAGGCAGACAGCGTGCTTCAGCAGCAGGATTCAGCTGGCTGCCAGAGCATCTCTGTGGAGGACCCAAGCCTCCAGTTGCCTCAGGGCATGGTCTTG
>NW_017728997.1:49879173-49879428 GCF_001723915.1 Gavialis gangeticus | reverse complement strand
CTTTAAAAAAAAAAAGCCCTGCACTCACTGGCAGTAGCAGCAGCCATCGGGCCTCTGGGGCCACCTGGCAGAACCCCCCCCGCCCATCCCCCATTCCATGATCACCCTCTTCACCTGGCCTCACCCCTGTTTTCCTCCCTGCCCAGCCCCAGCAGTCCTGCACTCAGAAAACAAAACAAACAACCCCCCCACACACACACTCACCGGCTGTAGCAGGGAGTATCAGGGTCTGGGGCCAGGTGGGGGGTGATCAGG
>NW_017728997.1:49869983-49878117 GCF_001723915.1 Gavialis gangeticus | reverse complement strand
GTCTGGGGCCAGGTGGGGGGTGATCAGGGGTGGGGCCAGGTAGGGGGGAAGATGGGGAGTGGGGGCTGGGCAAGGGGTGAACAGGGACTGGGGCCAGGCAGGGACCCCTCCATGGTCCCCTTCCCTCTCTCCTTACTTACCTGGCACAAAGCTGGGTCCAGCTCCTTGCAGCCTGCACCACTGCTTGCCCCGCACAGGCAGACAGCGTGCTTCAGCAGCAGGATTCAGCTGGCTGCCAGAGCATCTCTGTGGAGGACCCAAGCCTCCAGTTGCCTCAGGGCATGGTCTTGGACTGTGCCCTGCCCTGCTTTTTTTACCCAGGGTATTTTTTGACCCCTGGATATCCATGGGCCTAATTTTTCCCTCACACTGCAAATTTGCAGTGTGAGGAATGTTTTTTGATCCTGCACATGCCTTTTGCAGTGTCTCAAAGGGCTTCAAGATGCTGCAAGAGGTATGTACATGCTCATCTAGGTGCGCCCAATGAGACCAAACTGGTCTTATTTCCTGGAGCCCTGCAATGGGCCCCTACCACCACCAAGGGGAGCTCTAGGCTCCCCCTGCTTGTTAGCCCAGGGGCTGGCATGGGGCACTGGGCCAGGAGACAGCTGTCTCATGGCCAGGGCTGGGACATTTCTCCCTGCTCCTGGGGGGTTGCCTGCTGCCAGGGCAGGGACCATGTCCCTCTGCCCCAGCAGTAGGAAGCTCCCAGCCCTGGCTCACTGGGCAGGGGACTTGGGGGACAGGGGACTTGGAAAGAGCTGCACAGGAGGGGCAGGTCCCAGCCCCCTGCCCTGATCTGCTGGTGGGGCAGCTAGTAACAAGCCCCCAGTTGGGTGGAGAATCCATGCAGCCCCTGCCTCTGCAGCTCTTTCCAAGCCCCATGCCTTGATCACTTGATGGGGTGTGGGGCTGGGACCTGCCCCTAACTGGGATAATTCCCAATGCCCATTCTGCTATTGTGGATTGGGGGATGGAGGACCTGTTCCCTGCTCAGTTCCATGGTCATGGAGTTGGGTGGGGAACAGTCTGGAAAGCTTGTTTCCTGCTCAACTCTATGACTGTGGAGCTGGGCGGGGAACAGGCTCCCCAGCCTCCACCAGCAGGGATCTTCCAGCACCAGCTCTGCAACTGCAGGGCTGGTGCTGAAAGATCCTTATATCCCAGCACCAGCCCTGGGTCATGTAGCTGGGATATATAAATCTCAGCCTGAGTCCTGCTTCCTGATTGTGATGGGGAAATGGGGTCTGGGAGATAAGAATCCTTCAGCCCCCAGTCCTCTATTGAGAATTAGGATCAGGGGGCTTGGACCTCCTTGCTCCTGGAGCAGGGGAACATAGTCCCCACCTGGGCTCCAATGGCATAGCCCACGTTGGCAGCCAGCAGCTCCCAGGGGCAGGGAACAATCTCCCACCCCTGATGGCTGGCTGACTGGGAGCAGATTTGCTCCCAAGCAGGTGTCTACATGAGTGCTGCTGCACAGTTAGTAATCACAAGCTACCTTCAAATTTGCTACTTGCATTTGAAGGTAGCACATTTACTCACGATTAACGAGGTTTACTACACAGTAAGCATATTCATGTGTAGATGCACATGTTTACTCTGCACTGAACTATGTTACTTCACAGTAAAACATTTAATGCAGATGCAACCTCTCAGAAGGACACTGAGCCCTGATATAAAGATTTCAGGTGATGGAGAGTCTACTCTAGTCCTTGGTAAACTTTTCCAGTTGTTAACTGGAACACACTATGTGCAATGCAAGAATATCCCATTCTTATTTGGCCCTTTTCATTATCATAGCAAACAGGAATAATATTGATACTAAGAGTTATGCTATTAACCATTTTAGGTCTATTTCTATGTGAATTTGCTTTGATTTAGCTTCCTGCTCTTTAATTTGCTTGTGTACTTGTCTGTTGGACTAAAGTTCCCTTTTTTAAAGTGTGGACAGACATTTGCTCTTCCAGGATAAACTCTTCTGGGATTAATTTAACCCTGGTTGTTCCCAAGTTATTTTTCTTCTGGAGTGATCATTTTTACACTGGGAGAAAAAGCTTGAACATTTGTGCACTCATAGTTTCACCTGGAAGAGCAGTGACTCTCCCAGGAGAAACTGAAGGTCTGTACAAGGCCCGAGATGATAACTCTGTGGTCATACTTGTGACTAGGGTCTCTGGAGTGTTTGAGAGCGGTTGCTGGGGATGGCCACAGTGCAGCTTCACTAGGACACTTCCAGGGTTGGAGTGCATGAGTGGGAGTGGGTAGACACAATACCTTCAGAAATGTCCGAGGCAAGGAATGCTGCTGATAAGATCAGAGGAAGATATAAGGGGTATTCAGCCCCTGTGGCCTAATGTAGCACATTCTAGAGCCAGGGATTATGGGTTCAAATTACATGTGGAGCAAAGCTGTCAATGGCTCCACTTAACTGTGGGGTAACCCTTATTTATACTGCAGCTCAGCAGAGAGTAGTAAAAATGATTAGAGGTCTGGGAAACATAACTTATGATAAGTTATGAGGACAGGCTGAAAGAACTAGGGCTACTTAGTCTGGACAAGAAAAGACTGAGGGGGGATCTAATAACAGTCTTCAAATACCTGAAAAGCAGTTACAAAGAGGTTGGAAATAGACCATGGCTGTAAGGGGCAGGACAAGAAGTGATGGTCTTAAATTGCAGCAAGGAAAATTTAGATTGGATATTAGGAAGAAGTTTCTCATATGAGAGTGGTTAAACATTGGAATAGGCTACCCAGTGAGGCTGCTGACTATCCATCCTTGGAAGGCTTTAATAGCAGGTTGCCCGAACTTGACAGCGATGGTCTTGCCTTGAGCAGGGTGTTGGACTAGGTGACCTCCTGAGGGCCTTTTCAGCCCTACTTTTCTATGATTCTATGTGAATCTTGACAAAAATGTCTTGTAGCTCTTTGACAATTGAGCAAAGAACAGGAAGCAGAAAAATGGTTTGTATATATGCATGTTAGATACCAGAAAAGAGAAGCCACAGAGAAGAGACCCTGCAAGGCAGTGTGGAAGAGAGTTTTTATGTTCTTCCAAATGGAGACAAGAGTTTGCATATCAGCTGCAGAGCATAGGTCCAAATTGCATGCCAATGCGAAAGAGAATCTGCATACTAATAAAAAAGGAAATTTGAAGGCTGGTACAAAGGAACTTTCATGCAAATAATATTTCCTGTGCTAGCCCAGAAAGAAAGTCCAGACCCATTCTATCTCTGAAGAGTGTTTGTGTTCATGCTAGCCCAGAAGAGAGGGTCTGTGCCTGTGCTAGTCCAGAAGAGAGGTTGCTTGCCAATCCAGAATTGCTCATCTGCAAAATTCTGCATGTGCACTAACAGAAAAAAAGAATGACAAAACCAGTCTTTTGAAACCTAGGCCAATTAGTAAGGTAAAAAAACCCACCCTACAATAATTAAAAATTAAAAACCAACAAGACAACAGTTTAAAAAATGAAAGGAATGAATAAAAACAATTAACAGAGATGAAAAAACAGGGATGGAAGTGATATAAATTGTACCTATTATAAAGCACTAATGACATTCAGAAACCTAATTTTTACATTGTCAAACCATTTTGATTAAGTGTTAAATGCTACTCTTATGAACTTGGCATATTTTGTGCTAGAGCAGTAATTTCTGCCTTTATCTTTCTTTCTGAAAAGGTGCTTCTGTGCTGAGAGCGGCAGAGAGTGCTTACTAGTTATCAGTGCTTCTTCTCCCTTCTTTGTACGTGCTGCAAAGCCCTAGCCCCTGCACGGTAATGACAGTTCTCATGCTAGCAGGGAGTGGGACACAGGCAAGGGTGGGGAGGATGTGAAGAGAGAGGTAATGATGAAGCCAGTTGGTGCTGATGAGAAAAATATATGTCTTCATAATAGGGAAACTTTTTTTTTTTTTGAAAATGGAATAAGCAAAATAATTGAAAGAAAGAAAATTGACTTTTTATTGCTTTTTAAGTGTTTAACATGAAGTTTCATCTAGTAAAATTATTGTTATTTTTATCTTTCACTGCATCGTTTGTGCTTCTCCTTAGGAGATATTCTCGAGTTCAGGATGCCAGCTGCAGAGAGCTGCATTGAGAATGACAATGGCCTGTACAAATACAATGCATCAGCAATAAAGCCTGTGTTGGGGCACATCCCTCCTGAAGCACAGCCACCATCAAGGTAGCATGAAAGGCCTGCTTTTAGCTGAGTGGAGCAACTGAAGCTCTGGTTGTGGTAGATGGAAGCTGTGAGCATTTGACATCTTGTAGGAGGCAATTAAAACTTACTGTACCACCCAGCCATGCATAAATAGAAAGGGAGGAAGGATGTTATGTCCATTTGAACATCAGGAAGATTTAGGGAGGCAGAATGATATTGCCCGTGTGGGTATTTAGCTAAGGCAGAAGGATAAGACTGTACTCCAAATAAAAACACCCTGAGATTTTTAAAGACCACAAGTGACTAAGACCTTTGTTTTCTGCTGGGAGCGTGTTTTATGTCAAACCTAAATTTTTCCTCACTTAGCTTGTGCCCATTGGTCCTTGTCCTCCCAGAGGGTGCCTTTTTGAAGAATTGCTCCCCTAGATCTTGGTGTTCACCCTTGACATACTTGTAATTGGCTATCAAGTCACCTCTCAGTCTTCCCTTACTCGGACTGAACAAACCCAGTTACTGGAGTCTCTCCTCATACAGCCTATCCTCCAGGCCCCTAATCACATGGGTGGCTCTAACTCTTTCAAGGTTATCCACATCCTTCCTGAAGTGCGGTTCACAGAACTGGACACAGTACTCCAGCTGTGGCCTCACCAACACCGAATAGAGGGGAGGAGCACCTCTCTGGACCTACTGGCTACATGTTGGCTGATACATGCCAGAGCTCTATTTGCCCTTCTGGCAACTTCCTTGCACTGGTGACTCATATTCATCCTCTGGTCGATTGTCACCCCCAAGTCCCTTTCAGATGTGGTGTCAATCAGTGGACCACCACCTATTGCTTAGTTATGGTGAAGGTTCTTTCTACTCAGATGAAGGACCCGGCACTTGTCCCTGTTGAACCTCACCTGATTGTCTGTCAAGGTCATCCTGGATTCTTGTCCTATCCTCAGATGTGCCCGCATTTCCCCACAGCTTGTTGTCATCTGCAAACTTAATCATTGCACTTTCCACCTCCTCATCCAAGTCACTGATAAAGATGTGAAAGAGCATGGGCTCACTGATCCCTGGGGGACATCACTGGAGATGGCCCTCCAGGATGAGGCCATCCCATTGAGTACAACTCTCTGGGATCAGCCTCTGAGCCAATTGCCAACCCACCTCACTGTAGACTAGTGTAGGCCACTACCCTCCAGCTTAACTGAAAGGATCTCATGGGAAACAGTATCAAAGGCCTTGCTGAAGTCTAAGTAAATGATGTCAACTTCATGTTCCTTGTTCAGCTGGTTAGTTACCTAGTCGTAAAAGGACACCAGGTGTTGAGTCTTAATACCCTACTAGTTATAAGCTGGTGGTTGATGGCCTCCTTGACAATTTTTTCAAACATTTTTCCCAGGACTGAGGTCAGACTGACCAGTCTATAGTTTGCAGGGTTGTCCCTCTTCCCTTTCTTAAAGATGGATACCATGTTAGCCCTCTTCCAGTCATTTGGGACAACTCCCAAGGTCCACGACTCTTCAAACAGCATCACCAGAGGTGCTGCTATGAGCTCAGCCAGTTCTTTCAGGACTCTCAGATGCAGGTCATCTGGCCCAGCAGACTTGAACATGTCCAATTATTCTAAATCCACTGATTTCATGTGGACTGTTGTCTTCCACATATTTCTTGGGCCTCTGGACAGGTGAACAGCTCCTGTCTGATTTCAGGAACACTGATGTAAAGTAGGTCTTTAGGAGCTCTGCCTTTTCATAGGGATCAACTGTGGGCTGTCCCCCGCCACCCTCCTTCTCCCTGTATTCAGTAGGGGTCCCACAGTGGAGCTTGATTTTTTTCTTGCTCCCTTTGTACCTATAGAAGGACTTTTTGTTGTCCTTTATTTCAGTTACCAGCTTGATCTCCATGCCTGCTTTGGCTTTCCGTGTGTCAAACCTGCAGACCCTGGCCATATGTTGTACTCCTGTCTGGATGCTAAACCATTTTTCCATTGCTTATTATGCTTCTTTTTTCTTTTTCAAAAGTTCCCTGTATCCCTGTTGAGACAAGCAGGTCTCTTGGCCCTTTTCCTGCATTTTGACTGCCTGGGGATGGCTTCTTTTTGAGCAGTGAGAATTGCCCCCTTAAGGAAGCTCCACCGATCCTGAACTCCCAAATCGTCTAGTTGCTGGTCGCAGAGGGCCTTTCTAACTAGACTCCTGAGTTTACCAAAGTCTGCCCTTCTGTTTTACTGACTGAATTCCCAGCCTTCTGGTGGATGGTGAACCTAATAAGGTCATGGTCATTGTCGCCCAGAGTACCTCAAATTTTCATGTCACCTACCATGTCTTCCCCTTTGGTCAGCACTAAGTTCAGAGTGGCTTTACCCCTAGTAGGTCCTTCCACAGCCCATGTCAAGAACAGATCATTGACAGCTGCCAGGAAGTTGGTTGTCCTGCTGGAGCTGTCTGAATGGTCTTCCCAACAGATGCTAGGGTAGTTCAAGTCACCCATGACAATCTGGTCTTTAGTGCTGGCTGCCTATAACAGGGCTGTTAATTTGTCAGGAGCAGTGGACCCTTCTCCTACAGATTCTGAACCCATGCCTTTTATGCTGCTCAGCAGACTTCACAGTGTAATGAAAAAGCTATAAGCAGCAGAACAGGCATAGGGAACAGAGCATCAGAACTGGGATCCAATATGATCCAGATCCAGCAAGAAGAAATGAGGTGCTGTCCGGCACCAAGAGAGCACTAATCATTATAGCTGGGTTAGGAGACTGAAAAACTAGATGTGGCATGTGGCAGCATGACAAGAAACAATGGCACAGGGATGGCATTGGAGCATAGTGAGAAATGACAGCCACAGGCAACAGCTTAATGAGACATCCACAATGGGACTGCAGTGACACAATGAGAAACAGCAGTGTAGAGGGCAGTCTAGCTAGAGCAAGGGTGGGCAATTATTTCAGGTGGAGGGCCGCTTACTGACTTTTGGCAAGCCATCGAGGGCCACATGATAGGCAGCCAGGAGCAGATAACTATTAATTTTCTAAATTTTTAGGGGCCACACGGGCCATATAGAATGGCTTGGCGGGCCGCATCTGGCCTGCGGGCCACATTTTGCCTACCCCTGAGTGAGAGGCACTAGCATGGCATCTCTTTTCATGGAAGCACTTATTTCTAGGGGCTGGAGACTTCGTTAACCACTGACAACAACCTGAGTTGGGTGCACCAGTGGGGAAGTGAGATGTCAAAGGGACAGTCATGCTTGCAATGGCTAATGGGGAAACTGAGGAAAAGACTCAACAAGATACTCTGAGTGTCCTACACAGAAATTGTATAAATATGTGGTTGATTTATTATTATTGTTTTCCTCCAAAACATTAAGGTTGTATTCTCTTTCCCCTCAGTAAAGATTTCCTTTTGTCATACAGCCTTATTGTTTCCAAGAGGCATAGTGTTGCATGGTAAGGGTGTACAGGGAGAGGTTTAGTTTTCATGGGTTCTGGGTAGGAGCTTTTAATTTAAGAGCTCCTCCCCTGGGGATCTGCTCATGCTCCTGTGGCTGTTGATAATCTCCAATAGAAAAGTTCCATATTTTAAGAAGTGCTAAATAAAAAAAGAAAAAGGGGAAGGAAGAGAAAAATCATTAAAGAAGAAGCTCAAGAGGAAACAGAATCACAAGAGAGGGGAAAGTCGGGAAGGAAGGGGCTAGAGCAAAAATAAACAGGAACTTCCAGAAAGGTAAAGATTTTAGAGAGAAAGAACAGATGAGGAAATAAAAACCCATGACTTACATCCTGAAGGCATGGACAGGTTACTCTGAATCATATTTTTACTACCTTTTCTTAACTGTCCTGGGAATAGTTTGAGATGGCCTCCACCTCTCTCCCCTGGGGAGGAGGCTTTTCTCAGCCAGTCTGGCTGACCTGTTCCACCAGGCTTTAAACTAAGCCCGCTGGGGGATGGGGGGACTACCACCACTGCTGGCCCACTGAGCAAC
>NW_017728997.1:49858710-49869490 GCF_001723915.1 Gavialis gangeticus | reverse complement strand
GTCAGAAGCGGACTGGCCAGGTTCACCAATGACACCAAACTCTGAGGCAAAGCATCCGCACCAGAAGACAGGAAGGTGATCCAGGCTGACCTGGACAGGCTCAGCAAATGGGTGGATGAGAACCTGATGGTGTTTAACACTGAAAAATGCAAGCGTCTCCACCTTGGCAGGAAAAACCTGCAGCATCCTTATAGGCTCGGCAGTGCTACGCTGGCTAGCACTACGGAAGAAAGAGACTTGGGGGTCATCATTGACCACAAGATGAACATGAGCCTGCAATGCAATGCTGTGGCTAGTAAAGTCACCAAAACGCTGGCTTGCTTCTCAAGCAAATCCCGGGACGTCATTCTCCCCTTGTACTTGGCCTTGGTGAGGCTGCAGCTGGATTATTGTGTCCAGTTTTGGGCTCCACAATTCAAAAAGGATGTGGAGAAACTTGAGAGAGTCTGGAGAAGAGCCACACGCATGATCAGAGGTCAGGAAAATGGACCTTATGACGACAGGCTGAGAGCCATGGGGCTCTTTAGCCTGAAAAAGCGCAGGCTCAGGGGTGATCTGATGGCCACCTATAAGTTTATCAGGGGTGACCACCAGTATCTGGGGGAACATTTGTTCACCAGAGCACCCCAAGGGATGATGAGGTCGAATGGTCATAAACCACTACAAGACAGTTTCAGGCTGGACATAAGGAAGAATTTCTTTACTGTCTGAGCCCCCCAAGGTCTAGAACAGCCTGCCATCAGAGGTGGTTCAAGCACCTACATTGAGCACCTTCAAGAGCAAATTGGATGCTTATCTTGCTGGGATCCTATGACCCCAGCTGACTTCCTGCCCTTTGGGCAGGGGGCTGGACTCGATGATCTTCCAAGGTCCCTTCTAGCCCTAATGTCTAAAGTCTGTGAAACAGAGCATAGTTTTAGGAGTGGACTCACACATTGTATACATTTTCCATGCATTGCATCATGTATTGGCAGGCTCAGATTGAGAAGTCTGCATAAGTTGGCCTTCATGGTGGCTGGCAAGTTAAGCAAACTGAAGATCAAGAAGATGATTGGACATGGCATGTGTTTAGAGTGTGCATATAGCAGTGTACATCTCCAGCCCACTGGACAGCGAGGGGAAGGAAGTCAGGATCTATCTATCTATCCCCCAATCCTGCCCCCTGGCCTCCCCTGCCCACCTTTGTAAGGCACTGCAGAGATACCCAATATGGCTTTAAAGGAGCCAGCTTGGATATCAGCAGGAGTCTTGCTATGACAAAGCAGGACTATGTTAAGGCTGATTTATTCAGTTGCATGCTGCTATCATTAAACTACTTCTAGGACCCAAGCCACCTCAACTGAGGACGGCTCAGGTATCCCTACACCACACTGCCATCTGCAGTATAGACATATCTGGAGACTACTTGGTTGTTAGGGGTGTGTGAAACGGGCCCTTTTGAATTCGGATTCAGATTTGACCTGAATAAGGGACCGTGATTCGATTCGTTGATTCGGATCACTGTCCCTGATTTGATTTGGCCAAATCTGAATCTGAAGATTCGATGCTGATTTGGAGAATCAGCGATCTGGACATAGACACAGCTTTAAATGTTTTTTATACATACCTCGAGGTACCAGGCACAGCTCATGAGTGCTGCAATGCAGGGACAGATGAAGTGTCCACAGGAGCACGGGGGGCTCCCTACATGCTTGGTGGCGAACCCAGGAGTGGACTGGAAGTACTTCTGGTCCACTTCCAAGTCCAGCGGGGAGTGTACTGGGGGCCCCCCCCCACACCCTCGTAGATGGGTAATCAGGCACGGGGGGACCCTGGGTGCCCCACCCAGACCCAGGAGGCACCAGTCACATAGCCAGGGGAGTCGCAGGGAGGCCCCCTGGCACACTCCCGGGCAGACCGGGAAGTGGATTGGAAGTGGTTCTGGTCCACTTCCGGGTCTGCTGCCAAGTGCGCTGAAGAGCCCCCTGCACTCCTGTGGGACACTCCATCTGCCTCAGCATTGCAGCATTCACAGCCCGCCTGGTACTTAGAGGTATGTAGAAAAAACATTTAAAACTGTGTCTGTGTCTAAATCTTTGAACCTTTCCAAATCTCTCTGAATCAATTCAGAGGGTTCCAATTTGATCTGGAGAGATTGAAGGGTCCTCTGATTCAATTCGGATTTGGAGATTCGGCCACCGAAACGGGTCAAATCTCCACCGAATTGAATCAGGTACCAAAGCTTCGCAGAGCCCTATTGGTTGTGACAACCATCAGAGTTTTATCAATAGCCCTAGCTCATGGAGTCAAGTGATTGCAGGATGTGATTGTCAGTTCTTGTTATAATATGCTAGCTTCTAGCTCTACTGGTTGTGAAGAAAAGTTTCAGAAGGGGAACTGAATGAAAGCCAAATTATTATTTTTTAATTATTGGGATTGGCACTGTTGAGATTTGAGTCATGATTTTGGATTGCAATGGCTTGTCAGTGCTAGAATAATGACCCAGTTCCCTGAGGGAACTAGGGAGCTGCCCCAAGATATGTACAGTAGAGATGTACATCAATCAACCTTGTATATCAATATGCACAGTTCTGGAAAACTCTGAGTCTGGCCTGAATTGTATGCCTTTGTCTCTTATCAGTGGCAAGGGTCAGATCTTCACTTGCATACACTAGCACCAGGGCAATCTATTGGAGTTATACCAAATGAGAATCTGTCCCTTAATATTTAGTCTAGGAAGAAGCATCAGCCATTTTCTCCTGAGATTGTCCAGAGCTGCAGTATGCTACTTAAGACATTCTCTACTGTTGAGAAGGAGCATGAGGCTGAGAAGTTAGGGCCAAACCAGAAACAAGAGTGGGGATTGATTCTTTGCTCCATTGCACTCAAGTAACTGAGAAGAGAATCAGTTCTTCAGTGCAAACAGGAGTAGGTCAAGTGTTACAGCAGTGTTCACTACCCAGTGTGAGTGCATGAGGAGTGATCGCACTCAGAAGGAAAGATTCTTCTGAACAAGCCCTATAGAGGATGGCCAGGTTCCTTTCTTAACCCACCCTGTCGGGAAGTGCTAGATTCCTGCCTAATGCCACCGAAACTCTAGTTATTCATTAGAAGATTCAGTATACCGTCTCTCCTTTGGCTCCACATGCAGTGGGAGAGGAAATGAGGGAGGAAACCCTACAGGTAGTCAAGCTCATGGGGACAGCGGAGGCAGAAGTTTATGTTGTGTTATCATTCCTGAAATAGGAAAGAGCAGAATTTGGACACCAATTCAGGATCAGTGTGCTCTGCTGAGGATGGGGTAGAGCTTGAAGTGCCATGAGATACAAAGCGTGTCACAGGGCATCATACAATACTAGATGTGCAAACACCTACCCATGATTCACCAGATAAACCCAGAGATTTTAAATAGGAACCCATAGTGTCAAAAGCATTCTGACCTGTTGGGATCTTTCTGAGATTTTTTCAACAGAGGAATTGATTTATTATTTTTCTGTAGTCTATTATTGTTCTTTAGTGACAGCTAAGAACTGGCACTTTTCATAGTGTGCCCTGAATTTAACAAGGGAGGCATTGAGTCTAAAAAGTTTGAGAACCACTGTGGCAGAGACTCAACAGGAAGAATCCTGTTTCCCTTTATTGCCCCAAATGGCAGTGCCCTAAATGGGTAAATGCTGCTTTTGACACACACATTTTGCATGTGCTCAGTAGGTTATGCTCCGGTCCTGTACCTGCATACCTGGGCAAGTGTAAGTCTTGGAATTGTAGCAGGGAAACCTATGGCTAGCTTTAAAAGGATTGCTGGAGCAGTTGGATAATGCCTAAGCAATGACCTGGTGGTTAGAGCACTGTACTTGGAAACAGAAAAGAGGCAAGTTCAAACCTCTTCTGCATGAGGGATGGCCTAGAACCCAGCTCTTCCGATTTGTGGGGGAGTGCCCGAACCACTAGTCTGTTGGGCTAAAAGACTAGAGGTGCTGCTTCCTCCAACTGACTAGTTATTGCTTTTTGTCCAGCTGCAAGTTCATGATTTATACCTCTGTACATGCATACAGAGCCATGTCCCTGCTCAGCCACAACGCAGTCACTAACATGCTTGGTAGCTGTGTGGCCACTTGTGTATCCATACTGTGTGTACAACAGGACCACAAACTATGTGCAAGTGTCAAAGGTGGGAGTTACACAGCTGTGTAACTGCCATTTGAGTGCATAAAGTGAAATAGGATTCTGCCCAACATGTTAGCAAAAGGACCTAAGCGAATTGGTATAGGAGAATAAGCCAGGCAAGTTGATGAAAGCTGGAATATGGGTATAAATACTGCTCTTTGAAATCTTCTGGATTATTAAAGTTGGTAGGGAGTGGTTTTTATGAAAGCAGAAAGAGGGGCAATATTGTCCAGCTGTCCCTGTGTAGTGGTGGGTTTGACAATCTCTTGGTCCTTTCCATCCTTCTTCTATTAACAAACCACACACTGTGCTCATCGCTGGGAGGTTCTGAGGTGTCATTCATCAACTTATGTAAAGCATTTTGCTACCTGTGGATGAAAGGCGTTCAGAGTAATTACAAGGTAATAACGTGGCGAGGCAAGCACTTCACCAATGAAGGGAAGACTCAGTTTCACTGGAAACCTCCAAGACATTTCGTTTTGTACTAGGGCGGAAAAGTTTCAATTCCTGACATTCATGTGTCCCCTCCCGCTGTTGGCTTCGACCATCCTATAAAAGGAATATCTGCTATGCCGCTGTGAGATGGGTGGACAGGAAAAAATGGGTTAGGAACTCAGGTGATCATCTCTGCATATTCCTTTCCAGAGGCAGAAGGGGTGGGAAAGTCATGCTGCCAGAAACCTGCTTTTCTGATGGGGCTGCTGCTGAGAGAAGAACCACTGAAGGAATATTTCCTTGAATTAACAGAGTTGCCAGCTCTCAGGATTGCATCAGGAGCCTTGTGATAGATTTGTTTTTCTGAAGGCCTAGCTTCCCCACTTACAAAAAAAGCTTGAAAATATGAATCCAATGGTCTTAAGCATTGGAAAACAAATAAAAATAACATGATCTTTTTAATTCTCATGGTATTTGGAGAGTCTGACTCATAATTTTTAAATGCCTGGGCTTGGAAATGCTAAAATTGACCTCTACTACTAATGTTTTATTAAAAATGAAGACTGGAAGCTAAATAACTTAGCATGGTATATTTGGTTAACTTTTCTTTTTAACTTCTTATGCTTTACTCACCTGTCCTTAGTGAAATTAGCTTGGTAAGCTACCCTCTGTCTCTCTTTCTGATGTTCATACTGTGGCAGGAGTCTGTGGGGTTCATGGTCAGGAGACATCTCAATCCAATAGTTTAGCTAAATGGTATTTTCCTTAATTTACTCATAACAGAAAATTACATTAATCCATTTTTACCATAGGTCCCATGTTCATACAGTCTCTATTTTTTGCAGGTGTTGTTTTATTTGCTTGACTATTTGCAAATTAGGCAAATGTGTCCTTTATGTCCACAGCTAATTATAGAAGGGAACATCCTGTATTTCTAATCAAGAGAGCCAGACTGGGACCCTTTTCTAACTGAGACTCAGTAGGGTTTGTCTAGTTCCCATACTTTGCTGTTTCCCTTCTGACTTGCTCTTAGCAATGCTGTTTCTTCCCCATGTTTACATTTTCTTTTTTGGCATGTTATCCCTCTCATCCTTCCCCTGCTATTTTCACTCTTCCACTGTTCTTCTACTCATTTCTGTCCTGGTCCCTCTCTCCTCTCTTCTTCTCTTGGTTTCTCTCTCTGCCTTTGCGTCCCACTACCTCATTCTTCTGTCTCCCAAGGGGTGCTTTCCCAGGAGAAGTTAAGTCGAATTGATCTGCCGTTTAATTACCTAATGTGTTCATTGCTTGCGTTCGCTGTTTGTAAGTAGGCTTGCCTGGGAGTCTCTTGTGGGGGAGGTATGTCAAGACAGGAGTGGCGTATATATGGGCTGGCAGCAGCTCAGGCAGAATGCAGCTTCCTTTGAAACAAAACACCTGCCAGTAACACCTGTGCTCATAAATATTTGCTGTCTTCCTTGGTTGGGCCCCAGCACTCAGGAAATGAACGTATCTATTCCATGGCACCAAACCAAGGGAGCTCTCTGGAAATCTTGAAAGCCTCTAACTAGTACTTACACCCAGCACAGCTGGCTCAGGTGGGAAAGCCGAAGCCAGGGGGCATGCCCCCCGTAATTAGACAGGCACCTAGCTGGGGTTATTTAACCCCTTCACTCTTTCCTGCCTAGAGCAGGGGATCAGACTTGATTATCTACAAGGTCCCTTCCGACCCTAGAAATCTATTAAATCTATCGTTTGAATGCAGGGACACTGAAAGCTGTCATTTCATCCCACAAGCTTCTGCCTCAATAGACCACGCCATTGCACCAGTCCTGAGGATGGGCAGGTAGGGCAGAGAAGTAAAAGAGACCCTCACCCTGCTCCCGAACCTGCCACCTAAGCATTTCAAAGTGCTTGACCATAATAAATTATTTTAAGCCTCAAGTCTCCCATGTGAGGTGGGTGGCATAGTTATTCCCATCTGGCAGCTGGAGGTAAAAACTGAAGCACAAAAAGTCAGGGGTTTGATCAAAGGTCATAGCAGTAATTTATAGCAGCATCCAGGTAATAACACACACAAGCAGCCTTTCTTCCCCACACCCAGAAGAGAGGGGCTATGAGGAAGGGATGGGGTATGAAGGGCAGTGGAGCAGATTAAGTACTACTGAGGATTCTTTCCCTTCCCAGATGCTTTTGATTTACTAGCATTGACTCAGCACAAGAATCTAAAAGGACTGAAAACTAAGGTGGCAGGCAGAGGAATTGTCTAAAGTTATCCAAAGAGACATACTAAGGAGAAATGTATAAGAATGACTTATGGGGTGAGAGTGTCTTCATTTATTTGTTAAAATAACTTATTTACTTTGAGAAAGAAAATTGCATCATCCATCCCCAACAAACACACCAGAGCTTCCCTCCATCTCCTTGCAACAGCTGGAGATAAGCCCCAGGCTCTGGAGATTCAGCCAGTTAGTGGAATCCACTACTCTCTTTAGACACCCAGCATGACTTCTTCAGCTTTAGGCAGCGAGGCATGTGTGGAATGCACTGGCCATTCACTAATACCAATCACACTGATTTCTGTCGCTTTACTGCACCACAGTTCTGGCTGTACCTTGCTGCTAACAACACAACACAGAGTAGTACTTACGGAGGAAGGAGCAGAAACCTGGGTGGCTGGTGTACAGTGTGTGTGCAGGGGAGAGGGCATTATCTCTGCAATAGCCTAATCAGACAGAGAAATCAGAGGAAATAACAAGGTAGAACAAAATACAGAAAAAACAGAGTGGTGCCTGCCCAATCCGTAATGGCCACAGAAGGAACCAGTCAGCTGTGCCCTGATTGCCTGTGTGCAGTGATTTTATTATTTCCACCGCAGTGTCCAGCTAATAGGATATGCAACCATGTTAAATGAATATGGATTTGGGCCCTGCTGACTGGTGGGTGTGTGGGTGGGTGTGTGCATTTGTGTATATTCACAAATGCACATCCTACATTGTCCCCACTGAATGTTATGGATATGCTTCAGATTGAAGAAATGCTGCCTGTCTGTCTTTCACTACCATTCTTATTCTGCCTCCCCTTTTCTTCTCTCCCTCTCTTCCTTTTCTCTTCTTATCTATGATAATCTTCTGTTCTCTCACTATATTTCAGGGTCAGATCCAGAAAGATATTCATGCTCCTTTAATGGGAGCTAGGTGTGTAGGTTTGTAGATGTGGGTTCTAGATTGCAAGCTCTTTGGGGTAGTGACTATCTTTAGCCTCTGCCTTTGTGCAGTGTATAGCAAAGAGGGTCCCAGCCCTGACTGGAGCCTGTAAGTCAGGGGTGGGCAATTATTTCGGGCAGAAGGCCACTTAGTGAGTTTTGGCAAGCCATCGAGGGCCGCATGACAGGCAGGCAGGGGCAGATAAATATTAACTTTCTAAATTTTTTAGGGTCCCTGCAGGCTGGATAGAATGGCCTGGCGGGCTGCATCTGGCCCACAGGCTGCATTTTGCCCACTCCTGTGTAAGTGCTACTTCAATGCAATTAGAGCTGATTCTACAATTGGGTATATAAGACAGGAAGGAGCACAAAGATGTACCCCAGTACAGGAGTAGTCTGTGCATGAGATGTGTACTCACTGTCGTCCTCTGCTTTGGTGATCAGAGGTGCTGCTGCCTCCCAAATCCCTTACCCTGAAGATTGCAAGATAAAATTGGGATGACGTATGCCCCCAAAGTAGGTCTGTCTACAGAGACATGGTGTTAACCATGCTGGTTGGCATGGGGATGACATATTCAGCAATGAGTTCTTCTCTGGCCTCATTCTTTTGCTAGTACGCATCAGTAACATGGTGGCTGAACTGCACAGCTCCTGTAAGTGCAAGGACTGACTTGCTGAGGCTTTCCATCCTTGTTACTTTTGACCTAGAGTGTTATTTGTAGAATGCTGCACTCCTACACCACATGCTGAGATTCTAGTTTGGGAAAGTACCTGTATTCAGAAAAGTACTTAGACATGCTCCTATGCCTCTTTGAAGTCAATAGGACTAAAAAATATGCTTAAATCTAAACAGGTCCTTGGGGGTTCTGATGGGGAACTGTTTATGGGGAAAGTTTTTCACTGCCACTCCCTTGGAAAACATCATATCAGCTTTGCTATCTCATACATTACACCTTGAATGCTATTAACTGAACAATCTTTTACCTATTAATGCTGCAGATTAAACCATTTCACCTTAATCTCTGTTTTCAGTAGGCATTTTAACTGCTCATCTTCAGTGACATATTTATTTGATTTCCAATGCCTAATTAAAATACACCTGACATTGGTGCTGAATAGGTTTAATAACTTTTTATTCTGTTTACTTAGGAAAGCATTAACTACTCAGGGTAGTGTGAACTTCAGGACTGGCACATAGGTACAGCAGTGATGGATAGCCCAGAGAGCAAGATCTCCACCTGATAAGAGCTGGTTCTAGGCATTTGGTAATGAGCAAGGTATAGATGCCTTAAAAGAGGAGTATGATCATTTCTTAATAAGTCTTGGCACATAAAATGGAAAATTTCATTAAAAAGTACCCACATCCCACTTGTCTTTTTTATATGCCTCATATCACAATGCAATGATGCAATCCTTGATTATAGGTCATTTTGTCAGCTATTTTTGGTACTAGGTACTTTTTACATAAGCACCGATAGTATGAGTTGTTAAAGCTGTGTTTCACCCACTCCCTTCCTCTTTGTGTGGGCAAAAGTAGCTGAAGTCCTGATACAATGAAACAGAACAGCAGCTAATCTTGATCTCCATTCATTGCCCTGGGTGCAGGCAGGTTGTGCATTTTCTGCACTGCACTGCTCTAGAGTGGGTGTTGGCAACATACAGCCTGCAATCTGGACGTGGCCTGAGAAGCCATATGATCTGTGCCACAGATGTGGGGCTTTGGCAGCATTTGGTGGCAGTTGGGCTTTCCTGTGGCACTATGGGGAGAACTTGTGGGCATTCTCCAATGCCCCTATAGGGAAAAGTTGTGATGGTGGCACCTGGGTCCTAGAGCCCACCTAGCCATTTGCATCTGACCCAAGCTGGGTTAGTCCAACCTGCAGCCTAACAAGGCTGCTGACCTCTAGTCTAGAAATTGCTGGAATTTTCCAGAGCAGACTGTGGCTTCCTGTGTGCTTAGTGGTATATGTTGCATGAGACCTATAGTACAAATTCACCAGAGCCAGGAAAAAGTACTTACTTCTGGGTACAATGAGAAATACCAGCCCACCAACTGTCAGCGCAAACCTGGTAAAGAGACATTTGGAGGGGCTGGATGTGTTCAAATCAGCCGGACCAGATGAGCTCCACCAAGGGTGCTGAAAGAATTAGCCAGTGTCATAGCAGAGCCACTGGCACGACTGTTTGAGCACTCGTGGTGCTCAGAACAGGTCCCTGAGGACCGGAAAAGGGCCAATGTGGTTCCTATTTTCAAGAAGGGGAGGAAGGAGGATCCAAGTAACTATAGACCAATTAGTCTCACTTCTATCCTTGGGAAAACCCTTGAAAAAATTATCAAGGATCACATTTATAGGAGTCCAGCGGGTAATATAATGCTGAAGGGCAACTATCATGGGTTCATAGCAGGTAGATCCTACCTGACAAACCTTGTTTCTTTCTGTGACCAGGTCACTAAAAGCTTATATGCAGGTGTCAAGGTAGATGTCATCTATCTGGACTTTAAGAAGGCCTTCGACACAGTATCCCATCCTATTCTAATAAACAAATTGAATGGCTGTGCCATAAACTATTATGCAATCAAGTGGGTGGCAAGTTGGCTTAAGGGTCATACCCAGAGAGTGGTGGTGGATGGCTTGGTATCGACCTGGAAAGATGTGGGCAGTGGGGTCCCCCAAGGCTTGGTTCTTGAGCTGGTGCTGTTCAATAGGGCTGTGCAAAGCTTTAGGTGGTGATTCGATTCAGAGGAGATTTGGCCTGATTCGGTGGCTGAATCTCTGAATCCAAATCGAATCAGGGGACCAATTTAAAGGTCTGAATCGATTCAAAGCTCTGCAACTCTTCGGAAAAGAATCAGAGAGCTTTGATGATTTGGGCAGTCCCCAGTGGCTGTGGGAGCTGCAGCTGACTCTGAACTGGTAAGTACTAGGGGCAGGGGAGGCAAGGCAGGGGAGGGGACCATAGGGGGACCCCTGCCAGCCCCTCCGACCCCTCCTGCTTCCCCAGCCACCCCCCCCG
>NW_017728997.1:49857797-49858044 GCF_001723915.1 Gavialis gangeticus | reverse complement strand
TTGTTTCTTTCTGTGACCAGGTCACTAAAAGCTTATATGCAGGTGTCAAGGTAGATGTCATCTATCTGGACTTTAAGAAGGCCTTCGACACAGTATCCCATCCTATTCTAATAAACAAATTGAATGGCTGTGCCATAAACTATTATGCAATCAAGTGGGTGGCAAGTTGGCTTAAGGGTCATACCCAGAGAGTGGTGGTGGATGGCTTGGTATCGACCTGGAAAGATGTGGGCAGTGGGGTCCCCCA
>NW_017728997.1:49851408-49852797 GCF_001723915.1 Gavialis gangeticus | reverse complement strand
ACCAAAATATGGGGTGAAACAAATACACTGATGGGAAGAAACTGAATCCAGGTGCACTGGGGCAGGTTAGAGAAGTGGGCAGAGAACAATAGGATGCAGTTCAACAAGCACAAGTGCAAGGTTCTGCACCTAGGGGAAGGGAATCACTAGCACACCTATAGGCTGGGGGATGACCTTTTCAGCAGCACAATGGCACAAAGAGATCTCGAAGTCGTTGTCAACTCCAAGATGAATATGTGTCGTCAATGTGATGAAGCAATTAGCAGAGCTAACTGTACTTTGTCATGCATTAGGAGGTGCATCATGAACAGGTCCAGGGAGATGATGCTCCCTCTATATGCGGTACTGGTCAGGCCACAGCTAGAGTACTTCATCCAGTTCTGGGCACTGCAATTCAAGAAGGATGTGGACAACCTTGAGAGGGTCCAGAGGAGGACTACTTGAATGGTTGGAGGCCTGCAGAGAAGGCCTTATGAGGAAAGGCTGAGGGACCTGAACCTTTTCAGCATCCTCAAGAGAAGGTTGAGGGGGGATCTTGTGGCAGAATATAAATTCACCAGCAGGGGGGAGTGGGGCAGCAGGGAATAGGAGATGCTCTGTTAACCAGAGCACCCCTTGGAATACCCAGAAACAATGGCCAACAACTGATGGAGAGTAGGTTCAGGTTGGACATCAGAAAGAACTTCTTCATGGTTAGGGTTGCCAGAATCTGGAACAGGCTTCCAAGGGAGGTGATGCTCTCCCTTACCTTGTGGGTCTTCAAGAGGAGACTGAACAGGCACCTGGCTGGGGTCACATGACCCCAGCACTTTTCCTTGCCACTGGCAGGGGGTCAGACTTGATGATCCTTTGAGGTCCCTTCCAACCCTAACATCTATGATTCTATGAATTCTAAGTGCTGACATGGCTCTTCAGAGCTCTGCATGGTGTGTCTCTATATGCTGGGGTTTGCCCTGGGATATAGCATGCTAGAAGTCTCTAGACAGAAATGTATGGATGCTAAAGGCATGACAGTGATGGCTACATCATTAGTCCCTCCTCTGAGCTGATTTATGGAGTATCATGCATACCTTTCTGGAGATAAAAGGATGGTCTTGTTTTTTATCCAACATTCAGGACTTCTGGACTGCAGTCAACCCACCTGTGCAACAACTTCATCTGCAGAGATAATGTGTTTTAATACCCTACATCCCCATGTTATGCTTACATTTAGATCATACTAATGGCATTTAAAACATGAGCATCCACATGCTAAAACTTGTTAGTTGATGTTAAGTGCCCTCTGAGTGTCTAAAAGCTATTCAACCACTTTAGGCAGAGGCAGCCACACAAGGGTGGGTGATGTGGGTGACTGCCCAGGGTGCTGTGGTCAGGGGGATGCCAAACATG